>NW_013953242.1:52791-56980 GCF_001266775.1 Austrofundulus limnaeus
GACGTGACATGTTCGTACGAACCCTTTGTACGAACAAAAGTAAGAGAAATTTAGGATAAGAATACGAACATGTTCTTGCATGAGGCCCATTGTTTTCCACACAAGGCAGCTCCATATGAGGCAGCATTCACCGCAGTGCTGTCCACTTTATACAGACATCGAGTGAGGTATTTACAAGATATGAGTAACTTTATTACTATTATTACTCAGAATGCCCTGTGTTATAGTCCACTTCCTACTTTTGGAGCGGTCTCTGGTCTGCCTGGCGTTCACACATGCATTCGAACTAGACCAGATTTCACTTTAATTGAACTGAGACCTAGGTTATCAGGTTGACCAGAGTTCGCTTTTTTGGTCCACATCAGAGTTTGATTACGCATTCATACCTCCCCAAATGAATCAGACTTTCTAGGCAAATGAACTAGAGTTTGATTAAAGTGGAATAAACAGAACTCGTGTGAATACACCCCAAGAGTTTATTCGGATTTAAATTTAACTGATGGCTCAGAGAATGTTTGTTTTAGATCTTTTAAACCTTACATATTGTGGATCACGATCTGTTTCTGACAGGAACAGGATGTTGATTTCAGAGGTACACAATTGTATCCCAGTTCATATCTTTCACAGAGGAGAAAACCTTAAGTTATTCATTACTTTTTATTGTTTATGTTTGGAATTTTACAGACACTGAATGTGATTCGTTCACATGTTGGACAAATTAGTGGTGATTTGACATACAAGTTGTTCAGAGTAAGCTCTTTTGTTAAAGTGAAATATTATCTCCTTATCAAATATGCTGTTTTTTGAGCATTTTTTTCTTTACATCACAATAAGAAAGTCAATGCTTTGTGTCAATCTAAATCAGTCTTATGTTCAATGTTATGTTCAGCACCTCATCTTTTAACTGCCTGAAAAAAACAYGAAGACATAGTTTCAGTTTTGAAATAGTTTCACTGGCTTTCCAGGTTAAGTATTGTAGGTGAAATCATGTCTAACAAATTCCAAAAGAACAATTTTTAAATTAGAGGAGAGACCCCTCTCTGTGGGTAGAGAAAGGTTCATTTTAAGTTCAAACAGAGTTTGGAACAAATCTAATACTATGTTCAGATGTAATGAAAGTCAGAGAGCTGCTCACCAAACCAAACACTCACCTAAAGAGCTAATTAGTCAGGGAGGAGCACCAAACTGACAGCAGTTAGAAACCAGGGTAAACTTCAGATGGTTTGCTTCAGGGTTCCAGATAGAAACAACATTCCTCAAAGGTAAGCAGCCTTTTTAAAWTGTTTACAGAACAATTAATGAGAAAGTATAGAAAAAACTCACAAATAGTAACAAAAAATATTATCAACTGTACAATTGCTGCAATAGTAAAAGTTCAGTCTGGTTCTAATCATCTGCAGCTAATAAAGCCTTATCCCTAAAGGGCTCGACACGGGGAGCGACAAGCTACAGCGATTAACGGCTGTCATCGTAGCCAGGGTGAAACCCGACACACGGTACGCGATAGCGATCGCAGCGTTGTGAATCGTGCTCTTTCAGGTCGCTTGTCTTCATGAAATTTGATTGGTTCTTCTACTGCCTCTTGTAAAGTTTATTGGTGGTTCACAAAAAAAGGGGGGGGGGTGCATTATGGATGTGTAAACTAAACAAATCTTACGATGCTTATGATATTGAAAAASAAACGCACACCAAGATACAATTTTATGAGGACAAACTTACCAGATATCTTCACCCTAGCGCCAACAAATTCCCACAAAGCTGCCTTTTTTAGTGATCACTTGGTGAAAGTGTTAGCTAACGGCAGTGTGTAGCATACTCTCCACTCATTGGTCAGTCAATGAAACCCTCGCTGATTGGTTGTACGCTAAGCGACAGCGACAAAAGTTGAACATTTTTCAACTTTCATATGTCGCATTGCAAGCTCGCGTGTGCACGTCTATGTGCACAAGCGCAAAATTTCACATGCACTATTTTTGCCTTTCGCTTAGCTGGAGGAGGGCAAGCGATTGTCGCCTCACTGCACAGGCTCCATAGGAAATTAATGAAGAGCGAGCGACGTCACCTCCCATGTGTCGAGCCCTCAATTTACACTAGAGGCAGTTCCTCTGCGGTGCGCAGTTTGCCACTGTTAGTTTGCACCCCGATTTATACAGCGTCCACTCAGATCCACTCTGGTGCGAAGCACAGAGGTCCAAGCAGCGTGGGCAGGAAATACTTGATCACCATAACCCAGGATTTACACTACATGTGACTCTGCTGCGCTGCAGTGCGCAGGTCACAGCTGTTTGTTTGGACCCCATTTTATACAGCATCCACTTAGCTCAGCTCTGCTCCGGTGYGACACACAGAGGAGGAAGCGTGTGCAAGAAGTTGATTGTGCGATAAATCCAATGATAAATGTGGAAGTCAGAGCAAAAAMCTGAATTCTGTGAAAGACGAACTCCAAACACAGCTGAAAACATTGATATAAAGGCTTTTGATATCAATGATTAAATTGTATCACTATCGTATTTTTGAAACTTTTGATTTCAAAACAAAATCCATGTGTATCATGTGTGTACACATATGCTTCATCTACATTTTGTCATCTGCTTCCCAAACAGAACAATACATTCTGACAGCATTTGTGTAGAAATATATTCATATATTTATTAATATAGCTGGGATTTCAACAAAATTATTCCACCTTATGGTGTCTTATTCTGAAAATACAGATGTTGTGCTTGTTCCTTTTCCTGTTGGTGTGATGTGATCTTTGTAGATTGATTCTGGAGCAGCTCTGGTGTCTGGCAAATATAGGATCAGTTCTAATTTTGCCGGATCATCGTCCGCAGACCACCGCCTTGAGGAGCCAGTGTAAATATTCTCACTGATTATAATGGTTACATATTTGCTGTGGAAGTCAGACTGGAGCTGAGTGGAGCGGAACCGCATCTAGTGTAAATTAGGGGTTACACCTTGAACATCCTGAAAGTAAAAACTAGTGAACTGTTTAAGTRGAGGCTTTTGTATTTATGCCTAGGTGTTTGTGCAAGCTCCATTTCTCTTTCAAGAAGGAAAGCACCAGTTTGAAATGAACACTGTAGAACAGCACCTGTGCTATGTTTTGTGACTCAGCTACAATACAGYATGGTCCTGTCATTCCTGCTTACAATTTGATGTAACTATTTTCTGCTACATTCTTTACAATCAAAACCGCAGCAAGTAATACACTGATGTCCCGTGTTGCTGAGAGAGATAATAATAGTGAGTGTCAGAACTTAGTCCGCATTGCCGGTAGTAAGTCAGACTCATTTCCAGTGAGAGTTGGGCACTGCCAAGGTTGCCTTTTGTCACCAATTCTGATCATAAGGAYATAATTTCCAGGGGCAGCCAATGTGTTGAGGAGATCCCTTTTGGTGACCTTAGGATCGTGTCTCCATTTTTTGCAGATTTGGTACTATTGGCTTCATCAGAACGTGATCTCCAGCTCTCACTGGAGTGGTTTGCAGCAGAGTGTGAAACGGCTGGGATGGGAATCAGTGCCTCCAAATCTGGGAGCATGGTCTTAAACCAGAAAAGRATTGAGTGCCTCCTTTACATCAGGGAGGAGGTCCTGCCCCAAATGGAGGAGTTTAAGTAGCTTGGGGTCTTGTTCATGAATGAGGGAAGAATGGAGCGTGAGATCGACAGGCAMTTTGGTGCTGCGTCTGCAGTGATGTGGGCGCTGTACCGGACTGTCGTGGTAAAGCGAGACCTTCGCCTTTTGGCTCAGCTCTCGATTCACTACATTTCTACCCTCATCTATGGTCACGAGCTTGGGATAATGACCGAAAGAACGAGATCACGGATAAAAGCTGCCGAAATGAGTGTCCTTTGCAGGGTGTCTGGGCTCTCCCTTAGAGATAGGGTGAGAAGCTCCGTCATCTGGGAGGGACTCAGAGTAGAGCCGCTGCTCCTCCACGTCGAAAGGAGCCAGTTGAGGTGGTTCAGGCATCTGGTTAGGATGTCTCCCTGATGAGGTATTCAAGGCATGTCCCACTGGAAGAAGACCCAGGCCACGCTGGAGGGACTATGTTTCTCAGCTGGCCTGGGAACGCCTTGGGATTTCCCCAGAGGAGCTGGTCCAAGTGGCTGGGGAGAGGGAAGTCTGGGTCTCTCTGCTTAGGCTGCTGCCCCAGCAACCCGATCCCAGGGAAGTGGAAGACAG
>NW_013953242.1:58154-72340 GCF_001266775.1 Austrofundulus limnaeus
TACTGTACTTATATAGTGCCTTTCTATCCTTCCAGGACACTCGAAGTGCTTTACACTTACAGACATTCACCTGTTCACACTCACACACTGAAGATGGCAAACTACATTGTTGCTGCCCTGGGGCACACTGACAGAGGCGAGACTGCCATACACGGGCACCACCGGACCCTCTGACCACCATCAGTAGGCAAGGCAGGTGAAGTGTCTTTCTCAAGGACACAACGGCATGTAGTCATGGTGGGGAGTGGAACCTGTGACTTGTGGGTCCTRAAGCCAGCTGCTGTACCACTACACCACAGCAGCCCCAAAATCTGCCTCAATTCTGTGAGATAATCAGCTGCCAAGCATCATAAAAGTTCATGAAAAGCTTTTATTCATGTTATGTTGATTTGAAGACATAATGAATAAGTTCCTAAAGCATCTCTCCTTCAAACAGAACCACTAACAAACCCCTGCTGTGCTTTATGCCTGAGGAAAGACCCTTTTGAATATTTATAAAGGGGACTTTTATTTGTTTATTTATTTATTTATTTATTTATTGTTTTACGTTTTCAAACCTGTGAAAATAAATTAAGAAATCACACACACGATAATGATGATAAAAATATCACTTCTAATTAAGCAGATTGTTGTGTTGGAGAATGAGAGTAGAGGCGGAACAAAAATCCACCTGTGGCTCCATTTAAGGATTTGGTCTCAAACACATCTTCTGCTGTGATTCAGCTGATGGTGTACACAACACCAGCTGATATTCTCCCTGAAACCGGAGTTTTCTGACTCTGTCTCAAAGGGGAAAACTTTGAAAGCGCCTAAATGAGATGTGAGATCGCTCCTGCAGAAAGGTGACTACAACATGTTTACGTGGCCCAGTGTCTGAAAATGCTGGGGTTTTTTCAATGTTTATTTGGGCAATTTGATAGCAGTTTGTTACAGGACTTATAGCTGTCCCATCTGTGTGTGTCTGTGTCATCGGYCAAACTTCTCCCACATTTACTGATCAGTATCCATCAGTCCATGGTTACTATAAAGTAGCATATTAAAATAAAGCAATGGAAAGCAACGGTGTTACTTATAACCGTTCTTTAGTGCTTTACAAAAAGCAGGACGATAAGGTAAACAGCTACAGCAGCATTACCTCTATGATGAAGCAACAACGTTGAATGATTTTAGATCCAAGTTTAAAACGTGGAAACTTCTTATTTTGGAACCAAAACAAAATCAACTAGCCTTTTTAACTGCCCAATGAAATACATTTAAAGAATGTTTGAAAGTTAAAGAAAATGTATTTTTAGTACAAACCACAATAGACACAGGGATGTTGAGATGGTGTTGCTTTTGTTTGCTGATAAGATTCAGGGCCAAGCAGACAAGCACTGGGAGACRGAGTCTGTGAACAATGAAATGGAGTTACAGATTTGAAGAATAAAGGTTTTTAGAAGAAAATCCACATGGTTTTCTGCAAATTTATTCTGGCTATTTTGATCACATTTTTTTCTTACAGAAAGACATCAGAAAAGCTCTCCAAACCTGTGGATATYCTGTCTGGGCTTCTAATAAAACATGCCACAAAACAAGAAGGAAAAGTAAACCAAGTGCAAATCATCACAACAAACAACATCTTCTGTGTTCCAAACCTAAATGGGCTCTCAGTCAGAGGCTGGTCCATAAGGACAAAACCTCCAAACACAAACAGAGCAATGTGGTGTTTGCAGTTGATTGTAGCAAGACGTATTCAGATGTTCTACATTTGAGAAACTAAACAGCCTCTCTACAGACGCATGACTCAACAAGGAGAGGCAGCTCTTTAGGACAAGACTTTGCCCAGCACCTATTCCTCAAGTATAGAGAACTCTTTTTGAGGACCAAATCCTCAAATTTTGGATAGAGAAAACCAGTAGKGGGCACAGTTCCATTAAAGCACTAATAGGGGAACTAATTTTCTGATTAGTGCTTAGGGCTTTTGCTAATTTTCGAATTTATTAGTGGATGAGTACTTGCTAAATTTATGGTCTAAATTTAGAAACACTAACTGAGATTTATAAATGTTATKTATCAACATTGATGTTAACAGCTGACMGTTAAAGCTGTCRCATTTTGTTCAAATGTGTGTCACTTATTCAATAGGGGACAATATATATTRACAATATATGGACCCAAATACGGTTGTGGAATGTCAGTGATAAGTCTTAAGAGAGCAGCATGGCAATATGTGWTTTAGGGCTGGTGGAACAAWTTTTTAGAYTAGCATTGCCCACCACTGGAGAAAACCAATGGTTTGAAAATGGTRAAGGAAACCATCAGGGTAAAAATAGTTAAAGAAGAAGGTCTCATATCAGTTTTTTTTAAAACCTGTCATCTTAAAAAATTGCAATACTCAGCTGCCTTAAAGTTTATAGGCCTACAGGRTTCCCACTGCGCCATAGCTGCATGGGGCTCAGGGGCAAGCATGGTGACACCATCAGTAGAACTGTTGCCTCTCAGCAGGAAGGTTGCAGATGGAATCCTGGCCTGGGACCCTTCTGTGTGGAGATTAGCAAATTCTCTGGGTTTTCTCTGGGTACTACAGAGTCCTCCACAGACCAAAACCACACATGTTAAGTTAACTGGTAACTATGTTGTCTGTAGGTGAGTCTAACTGGTTGTTTGCCTCTATGTGCCCCTGAGGTGGATGGGTAACCTGTCTAGGGTGTACCCTTCTCTCACACAACAAATGCTGAACAAGGCCACCAATGCCCCTGCAACCTAAAAAAAGAAATGGGTGAAAATAATGGATGGTAGTTGTAGGTCTGTTCCAGAAAAAAAAATCCAGATTCTAACATTATTCTATCATTAAGCATCTATGTTTAATGATGTACAGTGGAGCCAGATATCCATTATTCCTCAATAACATGTAAATTTATTCATGATGTTCTAAATATATAGGATACCCACACATATATAAGCTGCTTTGTAAAATGCCACCATATTGTGCTGGTTTAATTTGAATAATTTTGTGTATTTGTGCCTTTAGAGTTGCTTCCTTTTAATTTCCATTCATAAAGCTTCCACCCACAAGATCCCACAGCAATGCTGAACTTTAGACTTTATTTACATCCTCTCTGTTTCAGTAACTTTGTTTATTTGTATTTTAGATTGCAGAGAATAATATTGAACATAATATAGTTTTCTCTCAGCCATCAGGGAAAAAAACCCAAAAACAAACACAACAAAGGTTTAAAAAAAATAAAGATTGCTTTGGATTTTAGATTTTTATTAATTGCTCTAGATGGGTAAAACTGGGGACACAAAGCACACAATTCAGAGTGATTTCAGACTTTGCATACACACTAAAGGATTATTCTTAACTAATTATTGTAAAAGAATGAAAGATGTGAGCACAACGGTTTAAAAGGTCCGGTGCACTTTATCTGAAGCCACACAGTCAGCTCAGTCATGTGGTTCATCCGTTTTCCATACACACCTTTCATAGCCCCTGAGGCACACTGCACCGATCTCCTGGGAAACGCCTCTTGCTGTTGTATATGTATATAAAGACTCAAAGCTGCAAACAAAATGACACTATTTTTGATATGCAATTGTGACAATGAGAGACGATTTCAGCTGTTTGGATGGAGGATGCGGAGGCCTTAAAGGGAAAACGAACGTGGACAACGACAAGCCCGCTGCTGTTGTCAACACAGCAACCTGTTCTTCTGCGCTATTTCCTGTCTCCCACCCTCTCATTTCTATTGGCAACACGTTTGCAGTTGAAATAGTTATCAGTTCACACTACCAGACTGACTTTTTTTTGCAATTTTTATTGTGCATGTAGCAGTAGGCTACAGTAAAAWYAATATAAGGTTTACTGTACCTGTTTATGAACAGAATGTGTAGGATCAGGGTGGTCCTATGTTGGTCTTTTACCTTCAATAAAAGCAGTTTGTTTGGAGCAGATGTTAAGTCCATGGTTGCACTTTTCCAGTGAAACTAGTCTCRTCACTTGAATCAAGCTGTTAGCCAGCATCTTAGCTTGAGAAAAGTGACAAAAAAATACTGTTTCCATGTAGGGACTATGGCTGTATCCTGAATCAATGTTAATCGTAGCACAATGTTTTGTGGTCCTCCCAGTCCAGTTTGATACTGTTTTCCTAAACTAGCCTGAGTGGAGATAGTCATTGCTTATAGATTTGGCTCCAGAAATGCAATTATGTTTGTTTGACTTTGACTGAGCTCAAGTTAGGTCTGTTACCTTTACACACTTGCAGATTCCATGCATTTTCTCCTTATGCACCAACAGATTTTTGTGCTAACTAGCTGTAGCACTCCTAAGCTAGTGCAAACAACTACAGACTTTGCCCAACTTGAAATTGTGGGTAAAGTCATACAAAAAAATGGAGCATTGCCTCAGCTTAATATTGTAGGTGCATGTGTTGAAAGATAAGTGGGATGCATGAAACTAGCAAAAACARCATTTCATTTCATTGTGTTTCAGACATTTTTTCCAGCTCATTTTATTTCACAGATGAAGTAGAAAAAAAGATTTACTTAGCAAAGTTTAATCCACTCATGTCTCATACTGAACACTGAGGTCAAAGCCTGACCTCTAAACATCTTGTTCCATAATTAATTCCCAGCACAGTTTGMTTCTGCTCTCCAACAGATCTCAGGATGTCAGTGTGATCTCCAGCTCATGTTGGTGAGTTTGTGGCTGCCTGGAAGAAGAGGATGGAAAATCTCTACAYGRCAGAAATGTGGAGCCACTGGARGRTGGTGGTTAGGCGACTGTCATGACTGTCATTTTTATTGTGACATTTTCAGTTATTTTATCAAGATGTCCCACAACAATGATGTCACAAGCTGTAAAATACTCTGCATATCAAAAATGACACCATGAGGCTCCCCTGGGTTTTAACAAACACTAAGCAGCTCTGCTGACACAGCCTCAGGGCTGCCTCAGGTGGGATGGTTTAAAGGAAAGGAGAACATGTCACAGAGTTCACTTAATCATCCAAAACACCGCAGAGTGAACAYAAAAAGGAAATGTAAAAATATAAATAATTTATAACAAAACAAAAGCTGCTAATGAGTCTTGGAGCTCCAGTTTCTTCTTTGCTCTGCTGTTGGTCTCTGTCCAGAATAAAGTCTCTGTGTCTGCAGAGCTGCAGCTGATTACCATCACCTCTGCTGAGAGCATTTGATTTATGACTCTTTTACACTTATTAAACTTAAGCTTTCTGCTGTAAAGCAGCAGCTCTCAGCTGTCAGGAAAACCTCTGAGAGTTCCCTTTCCCGCTTTTAGGGTTTGTAACTTTTTGGCTCTTGCAGTCACGTGACAACCGAGTAACACATCACTCACTGGTTCTAGTTCAAGTGGTTCGGACTCAACTGAGCCTCTGCTTCTCACAGAGTCCTAGATTCAAATTCTAAAATGAGTAATCCTGAATATTCAGCCTGAAGGAAGAGATGCAAATGTGCAGCTACATAAATAAAGTTAATTAAGAGTAAACAGAGATGTATTTCTGGTACAGCAGTTTATTCAGTGTGTTTGTCTCTAAGTGCTGTGGATCTGATATGTGAGCCTGTAGTTTTGGTTCTGATGGAACCACTGATAAACTTTATATTTTATATATTTTTCTATCATATTTTGTTGGAGATTTGAACCCAGAATGCATACTGACACAAGGAGCTCCTAAACAAAAACAYATTTACAGCACAATGGAAAATACTCAAAGACATGAGGAAGGCCGGATTGTGTCAGAACACAGCCCAATGCTCAACAGATTTTTACATGGAACGCACTGAATGCAGAGGTTATTAGGGCTAAGGCTAAAGAGGAGATTGAAAACATTTAAGCTAAATAAGATACTGTGCAGGTGTGAGTAGGGACGGCAGGAAAACAATTAAAAATGAATTAAGTTAATTAAACACAAGAATCACAAAAGACAAATTACCTAATCCTGAAACACAAAAGACTACTAATAATTAACAAAAATCACTGATCCTGATAGTTTCTTGTCACAGCAACCATAGATTTGCTTCCCACTAATTACATGAGTTGTTCTCGCATTTAACTCCACTAAATGCCTCAGAAGATTTTTATTAAGATTTCTGTTCTCAGTAACCATGCAGCAGAGCTGACCAACTCCTAAAGGAAACTGCATCACAGACGGGTCTTATTACCCACATGTTGCACTCAATCCTTGGTAAAGCCAGTAGTCTGGGTCAAACTATAAAGCAAAGGTTAAAATCTACAGAAACAAGCTTCCAACCAAAAGGTGCCTGAAGTGATTCTTGAGGACCAGGATTGAGAATCACTGGTTTAAAATATAAGCTGCTGGAGTTTAGTGCAAATTACATCTAAAAAAGCATTAATGATGAGTAAACCATGACAGACTTTATTTTTTAGATAAAATATTTGAATAAAARATGTGAACTAACAACACTTTGAAGTGAACACATTACTGTATGCTTATTACACACATGCAGTGCAGAAGAAGGAGAGATTTTGCGCTCTAGACTACTTTTAGATTGAAAACACTTTAGGTTCAATGTGATTGGCTGCCCTGGAAATGTCTCACTCAAAAATATGTCTTGACTTTGTGTATAAAATAAATGAAGTGTTTCTCTTCCTGTTGGTTTTCTTTTCAACAGTGGTGTGATGTTAGTTTTTACATTTTTATTTCACATTTTTTTGTCTATTAATGTCTGTTTGCTGTTTTTATGGAAGAAAAAAAAACTTTTCCATTTACCTAAACTTTTTATTTTCATTTTTATATAAAAAATGTTTAAAGCTCTCTGAGCCCAGTCTGAATTCTTGGGTCCAACCTCCAACAAACGCCTTCCTGCAGAACTCCCCCCTGCTGATCTCTGTGGAATCACTTGTTGCCATTTTATCAATTCTGAACACAAATTTCAGACATTTTCTGTAAACAGCATTCACTGTCAAACACTTGTTCCACATTCTACACTTGTTTGTTRGCAGTGGAAGCGATGAGTGAAATGTGTCATCTCTCTGGCTGATTTCTCCTCTTTGGTTCCACTCAGCAGTCAGTCACTGACTCTTCATGTTCAAAGAGTGGGGGTTAGAGACATGTTTACTGAAGCTGGACCTTCTTACAGTCCTTATTGTGACAAACAGTGGGAACMTTAGAGCTGATGATGAAGAGAGTCAACAAACTGGATCTGTCGGATTCTTCAGATCTCTCAGAAACAATCACATCTGCAGACTGAGTGATGAAGCATCACCTGAATCTGTGGCCATAGAAACGTTCAACTTGGAGGATTTAATAAACATGAGAGGACTTTTCATGCGAGCGAGCCAAAAACTCCTCACAGCTCTTTCTACCAGTCTGACCTCATCTTGAAACTATAATCCTTGTGTTTTTACAATAATTTCAGTTGCTTTGGAGCCACACAGTGAGACTGAAAGCACATTTACCAGCTGTAGAACAAGCTCAGACAGTTGTAGCCTTTAAACCCTCCCACTTCCACACATGTACACTCMGTTATCTAAACCATGAAATGAATTCCTCTGAACAGCACCAAGACAAATCTCACCAAATCCATCCGGTGTCTCTGTGGAACAGAAAGAGCTGAAACATGTTGGCATCTGCTGCTGTTGGATGAGTCACAGATGTTAAATAAAAGAACAACAACAACAACAAAACTGAACTCAATGGTGCCTGTGTACAGTATATACATTTTGGACAGAACTTTAATCTTTGCTTTCTCGTGGTCTTTTAATACAACTAGATGTACGTATAGAAAATTCAGTTCGGACACCTCCGCACATCATAATAGCAGAAGCTGATACACAATAAAAAGGAACCAATAAATAATGATTAAAAAAACTGGTTCTGTTTGCCTGTTAAAGACTTTCTCAGAAGATGACCCGTACCGTAACTGACGCATGTTCTGACCACTTCRGTCCATTCAGAAAACACGCAGAGGCTGAGGTAGTGAAAGTAACTGTAAAATGCTGACTCCAGAGAAGGATCGGCCTTGTAGTGTTGACAGGTTAGGGAACAAACAACATGGCTACAGCTTTCTTAATCTTAAACACCATATTTAAACTTTCTTTTTTTCCCTCAGTTTTTTTGTTCCCTTATTGAAGTTACTAATATCAAGGATAAAATACATGTGCAACATGTCCTTTTACCAGCAATTATTTAAAGTATTAAACCAAATAAGTTCAGTCCACAGGACACATCAATATCTTGAAACATGACTAGTTACTATTCAAATAACAAAAAAATAAATAAATAAATAAATAAAAAAAAACTTTCAAGAAGGAATCCTAGCTGACTAAAGGAGCTTGAGTAACAACTAAAACTTCATTGTACAAAATACAAGACTGTTGTGGCAGGAAAAAAAGCTATCAAAGAAAGCCAACTCTTGATAAATATGGAAGAAACACAAATGAATTCTGAACACGGTACAAAAAATGTGCTATTCTCCTATAGGGAATAAATGCAAGTCGAGCAACTACAGTACAAGCTCCTAGCTGCAGAAGAAGAAATGAATACGAACTTTATTGGCACAAAGACTGGCTAAAAGTATTCAGCAGCAAAACTGTGATAAGAGTCCTGCGACTCAGCAGCTTGAGTGACAGCAACACATCAGAGCAGCAGAGTCTATTTTTTTTCACGCATCTCTTGCACCGACTGTTAAACTCTGAAAGCATGTTACAGAGCAGTAAGAGAGCATCTCTGTCAATGACTTCTGAACTGGCAGAGGGAGCATCAACACATTATGGGCTGTTCAGCCATTTAGCAGTATGGCCTTTTGATACCTGGAAACAGGTGGAAGTGGGCGGAGCAGGAGCTGAGAAGCAGAAGTGATAGAGGGGAAAATGAACTGATGACAAAAGGAGAACACATGCAGACAATGAAAAAAACTGAGCAAAGAAAACAGAAAATAAATGAAAAATGAGCATAAAAATAAACCTCAAGGCAGAAAACTAAACCCTAAAAAAACACAGATCACAATGAAAAGCTAACCCTACAACAGTATACAGCAGGCATGGGCAGTTCTGGTCCTGGAGGGCTGCAGCCCTGCATATTTTACTTGTTTCTCTGCTCCAACACACCTGATGTGAATGAATAGATGATTATCAGGTTTATGAAGTACGGAGGACAAAAACTGACATAATTAGAAATAAAATTAGAATTATATGATCCACTAAATAAATACACTTAAAATGCACCAATTAAATTAAAAAAGGAGAATTTTATCTGCTGTTTCATATTTTAATTGACTTTCATATTTATTTTTCCAGGTTAGTTTCAATAGTGTTTAAAATATATATCACCGGTAATTGTTTTTATTTTTACTTATATTCACTTGAGTGTCTTAAATGTGTATACTTAATTCTTTTCATATGTTTTTCCAACAAGTCTTTTTATTTCTATGTGTTGCATGTGTTAAAATATATAATTTATTGGAACTAAGCTGGAAAAATATATATGGTCAATTAAATTATAAAACATGAGGTAAAGTTTTCCTTTTTAATTTATTTGGTGCACTATAAATGGATTTATTTATTTAAAGGTTCATTTATCTATTTTTTTCTTTTATTTCTAATTAAGTCCGTTTCAGTCCTCCATACTGCAGAACTTGGAAGAGGTAGTTCAGTGACTGAATCAGGTGTGTTGGAGCAGGGAAACATGTAAAACATGTAGGGCTGTGGTCCTCAAGGACCATGATTGCCCACCCCTGGTATACAGTATGTGCTAAAATCAGTCCAGCAGAGATTAATGCTGTGTTCACATCAAACATGATTTGAGGGTCAGGGGAGTCAGGTTCACATGCAAAATCTATGGTGGATGCATGTGAAGGGGCATCGGGAAATGCTGCGGCAGATGCTGGAGTTGGAAAATCTGCATTTTTGCAGCTTGACGGGGAGTGTCAACCAATCAGAGAGACTCCACTGTGACATAGTGACACATTTTCCAATAGGACGGTCTCCTGAATGATGTCCACTAACTTGAGACAGACGGACAGGAGCTCTTCAGCTGAGATCGAGTGCCTGTATTTGGTGTCCTGGCATGAGAAGCGGGTCAGCGGCTCATCAAACTGGGCTCGGAACAAAAATTGTTCTGAAAGCGAGCCTCGTCAGCGCTCAGTTCCTGGAGTGGTGAAACTCACTAAACTCAGAACACCTCATTATCTGGTGCATTAATTATGAATTAATTATCTGGTGAGCTTGACTTACTCTTGCTCTTTGTAAATAAAGTAAAACCACTTTCTTAATTTCATCTGCCATGAGACCCGCAGAGGAAAACAACCTGGAGGCTCTTCCCGACGTGCGTCTAGAGCAATTTCGACGAGTGTCTGACCTCAAAGTGCACAATTGTCCAACTTCAAGCATTGGATGCATTGGTGCTCACATTGCGTTCGGTGTGAACGCAGCATTACACTTTCCTGCTGTGTGCTCATCAATATGATTCCAGAGCAAAGTTTTGCTCAGCAGAGGAAGCTGTGAGAGCAGGAATAAGCTTTAATAAGGATGGATTGATCACTTCAGATAATACAATGTATTCATACAGAAATAAATATTTTGGATGAAAAGGCTGAAAGCAAACAGAAATAAATTTGGCTTATAATAAAAGCAACTATTCTCTGACTCAGTCATGTAATCTTGTTGTTGAGGCCTTGATGCTGACAGTTTGCAGCCAAACTCAAATAATCTCTTCTGCCTGACACAAGTCTGAAAAAGCTAAATAAATATATATCAGACATGTACCTGAAATAAAAGCATATGCTCTCATGTAATCTCCACATTATATATGTGTATTATAAAAATCTTAGTTTAGCAACAAATCAAAATGTTTTTTTTTTCGCAGAAGGAGAGAAAATTAATGTGTTGAAACTGCTGAGAATATTAAGCTGAAAGGCACTAAACTATATGAGTAGCCTCTTCACCCCTTATAAAATCTGAAATAAAGATGAAAACTAAAGTAATACTCAAACTGACACTTTCAATATTTATTTATTTTGGTTAAAACTTGGTCATAATGCTTCCACAACAGTATATTAGCATTTTATTTATAGTTATATTATCTCTACCCTTCCTTTTACTAATTATTGTTAGCTAAACACAACTAATAATAGCTTTATTTACTACAACTGAATGCGAACAAAACACTCTTGATGACAGACCCAATGCCAATGTGTTGGGATATTGTGTAAATTATAGAATAAAACAGAATATGATGATTTGCAAATTCTTCTCAAGCTATGTTTAATGAAATACACTACAAAGACAAGACATTTAATGCTCAAATGGATAAACTTTGTTTGTTTTTTTTTGCTTTGCTTTTGATTTTTTTGCAAATGTTAACTTATTTTGAATTTGAGGCCTGCAACATGTTCCAAAAAATCTGAGACAAGGGCATGTTTACTACTGTGTTACAACAGCTTTCCTTTGAACAACACTAAGTCTTTAAGAACTGAGAACACTATTTGTTGCTTGATGAACAACTTCAGTTGCTCACTGGTCTAAAGAATTTGAAAATGATCATTTTCTGTTTGCTTTACACAACCTCCCAACTTCATTGGAATTGGGGTTGTACTTTCAGACCCACAAATCCTATAAGTATCGCAAGGAAATTTCGTGACTAATTAAATGAATTTACGATCCAGTCTTATATTTTACACTTTGTTCGGTCATATACTTCAAACATCGAAAGAGAGAGTAGGTCTCAAATGTCTGACGTAAAAGGTACCGCCTCCTGGGGTGTGAACAGGAAGTCAGATGTACATGTGACTTAAAGGGGTGATTCATTAGTTTTCAGTGGGTTGTTATTGTTCTGATAAGGCCCAAGCCCTCAACACACAAGCAGGGTTATTATTGAACTAAAACTAACGAAAAAATCTAAAACTAAAAAAAAAAAATATATATATACATTTTAGTTAACTGAAATAAATAAAAACTAAAACAAAATTAAGAAAACAATAACTAAAACTGTATAATCTTTTTACAAAACTAAATAAAACTAAATTAAATTATCGACAAAATATCCTTAGTTTTAGTTTTTGTCAATTTATTTTAAGCCGTGTGGACGGATTAAACAATTATTTATTTTTTTTGTTTTTTACATCGAGCAGTTTCACGTTAGCTGCGGGCAGTTTATGGCACCTCATGGCCCATTTGTTTACATCTGCTGCAACTCAGCACATGTCGGCAGACTTGGCAACATGACGACAACAAAAGTTGCGAGAAAGCGGCAAAGTCAAATTTGGGATTTCTTCTAACATGACTGCGAGAAAAATAAAATAGGTATCTTGTGGAAAGAAGCGATAAAATGGGTGGAATACGTCCCGAGGGGGAAAAAAACGTAATCAAGCTCACCTACGGCTAACTATGAGTATCTTGATAAGCAAAGCTAGCTTCACTCAGCAACAGCCCAGCCAGGTATCGCCAGCATGGACAAACCATCGTCACCTGCCTAAAATTATCACCCAAGTCCTTTGTTGGCATGTGGTTATTTTTAGGAAGGTGTTACGATAATGGACAGGTGGGACGTGTCCCTCACAGAAGACAGGAGGAGACCGGCGCATTCCAGCACAAAGCCACCATCAGTAAAACAGACAGAAACAGCAGCAGCAGGACTTATTTTTTGTTGTTTTTTTATTATTTTTTTAGAGTAAGACCGGTGAACAACACAAGGGCAACACCTGATCATAGTTTATCAATATGCATGACATTATATTAGATATTATGTGCAATATATAGTGAGACATTTGACACAATAAAAGGTGGAGAGATGGAGGAAGTTCAGGAAAGGTCTGAAATTAGTTTAGTGTGAAATGTATTAACTTGTTGCTGCTTTTTAAACACATTTTTTTTACCATGAGAAGAAGAGAGGAGAACAGGTGGAGCATCAGGGTGTGAGGTCCTGTTTAAAAACCATATTAAGTATAATAGATGCAGAAAGAACAGGTGAGGACTGATGTCAGGTTGATTTGTTTCATTATTTCCACATTTATAAGGGTTTGGGTTAAGTTGTGATTAGGTTGTCAGCTGCAGAACAACTCCCCACTAGAGTTGTGTACCTTTATCTGGTTAAATGTGTCTCCATAATGATCAATACGTGATTTTTTTTTCTTGTTTAGTTTAAAATGAGCCACCTTTAGGTTCAGGAGTGTACCTCATATCTGAAGCCATTTTGTATGTTTAGCAGCAGCAATGCAGGGGCTGCACAAAGGAGACAAGAGGAGAGGAGGTACAGAGCTAGAGCTCTTGAAATAAATTAGTGAAAACTTTTACTGTAAGGGTTACTGGAGGTTGTGCTGTAAACAGAGCTGACAGCATATGATATGTAATGCATACATCTGTAAATCAGTTGTATGATAAAAACCTTAACTGATACTTTTAGCTTCTGTAAGTCACTTGCTGGTGCTGTACATTACATGTAGTGCTCTCTGATGTAAATGTGTTAATGTCACGCAGGGACATCAGAGGCAGGAAGTCCGAGTGAGGGAGAGACAGGAGCAGACCAACAGGTAAGAGAGAGGAACACAGAACAGATATTTTATATTAGAAAATCTTGTGATGGCAATAATATTTGTAAATATTGCAATGATGATATCAGATGTGATCCTATCTCTTTTTTTTCTTTTCTCTTTCTAATCTTTACTTCCTATTTTATGTGACTTTTAGTATTTTTGGTCAGGTGTGAGCTTTTGCTGCCATGAGACCCTGTCCTACTGGCTAAATATTGCATTGGCATGAAAAGTACAACTTCAAACCTCTTCAAGTACCAATTATTGTGTATCAAGAAGTCCTTTGCGGTATGGATATTGCACACTCTGGCATTGCGATGACAATATTATGCTGTGCAATCCTATTAGACTCCAGATATTTTGTTGGGTAGTTTACCCCACATCACCATTTTTTCAAGAAAAGATCCAATAGTTTTGTAGTGTAGTTGATTTATGACATATTTCTGCTCAGACAGTGTATCTGTCAGTTTTCCAATATTATGTGTCCCCCCTCAATAGTAAACTCATTCCTACAGCCTTGGCTGCTGGTTAGTTAACTCAGAAACACCAAGCAGGAGGATGCATTGGCAAACATGTTTTTTAAACTATAAGAAAACTAATACTAGAATAAATATATGACATATTTCTGCTCAGACTGTACAAATCTGTCAGGTTTTCAATATTATGTGTCTCCCCTCAATAGTAAACTCATTCCTACAGCC
>NW_013953242.1:74932-78012 GCF_001266775.1 Austrofundulus limnaeus
ATATATGCCTATGTCACCTTCAGTTATTAAAATGCTGTTTATATGTTTAAATAGAAAATAAACTTGACTTCTCATCATGTTTCTAAAGGCCTTGGAATTGGTCTCTGTCTCTTTAAGAACCTGCTTCTGCTTCTGTCCCACCCATTTCAGCCTTGGGTCGGGCGTATGTGTGCTCCGTGATAAGGAAGCTCGGCTTGGAGAAACAACCCAGAAGAGCTGATCCCAAAAGACGGTTCTAAGCCCAACCTGTCGTTTTGCTCCCCTGCCTGGCTGCCTCGGGACACTACAAGATTTCTTAAACATGCATGAATGAGTCAAAGTAAGATTCTGGGCATGTTATTGATGAGAGGATCACATTAGAATATGATATAAACTCAAAAAAAAGTTTCTCTCAAAGTTTGCTGAATACAATTTTACACATTTGTTGTGTTGTAAGCAAAGTGCAGGGCAATAGTCCTCTAAAGCGCAAAAGTGCTAATTGCAAACCTAAATTTCTTGTTTGCACATTAGGGGTATTACTATTTTTTTTCTTACAATGTGCAGATTTGCTCTTTCTAACTTGAGTAGAGCTGAACTTAAATTTTCATTGAGTTTTGATTGTTAATTTATAGAGTGGAGAAAGAAAACTCTCAACTGTCAACAATGTAGTACCACTTGCTTTATGAAATTTTCATCATGAAACCCCATCATATGGAAGCAGCACCCCCTCAGATGTCTCACTGTTCTCAGAAATATGAACTACTCTCACTGACGGTTTTCATTTAAAAGACACACAATTCTTTGCATGGCAGGAAGAAATTGGAACTACATCACTGGGAAACACTCCCAGTCTCAGCCCTTTTCCACTTGCCCACCAGCTGAGTTTCTGATCTGTGGTTTAGCCAAAGTGTGTCTCCAGGTTCCAACCACACAGAACCATGCTCAGCTGTGCAGTTTGTAGCTCAAAACCTGGCTGTGCTGCAAACTGGCTGCCTGCCTTTACATAAGCATTTATAAAAAAATCACTGCAGCAATGACACCAGGACACTCTAGGCCACAGTTCAATGATAGACTTTATTGTTGTTTCATCTGATCTGCAACCACATGTCTTGGACACTTGGAGCTGTCAACTGACCACTACCTGGTGGTGAGTTGGCTCCGTTGGTGGGGGAGCATGCCAGTCAGACCTGGCAGACCCAAACCTATAGTGAGGGTAAGCCAGGAACATCAGTTAGAGTCTCCTGTCAGACGGCGCTTCAACTCACACCTCTGGGAGAACTTTGAACACGTTCTGGGGGAGGTAGGGGACATTGAGTCAGAGTGGGCCATGCTCCGTACCTCCATTGTCGAAGAGTCTTACCTGAGCTGTGGCCGTAAGGTTGTCGGTGCCTGTCGTGGCGGCAACCCTCGAACACGCTGATGGACACTGGTGGTGAGGGATGCTGTCAGGCTGAAGAAGGAGTCCTTTCGGATTGGCAGGTCACCACCAACACTATGGTGGGGATGGTGCACTGCTGACTTCAACTTGGGACGTTGTGGGTCGGTGGGTGGAACACTTTGAAGACCTTCTTAATCCTAATGGCATGCCAGACCAGGGTGGTGGTCCCCCTATTTAAAAATGGGGATTGCAGAGTGTGTTCCAACTGTAGGGGGATCACACTTCTGAGCCTCTCTGGTAAGGTCTATTTAGGGGTCCTGGAGAGGAGGGTCTGTCGGATAGTCAAATCTCGTATTCAGGAAGAGCAGTGTGGTTTTTGTTCTGGTCATGGTACAGTGGACCAGCTCTACACCCTCAGCATGGACCTGGAGGGTGCGTGGGAGTTCGCCCAACCAGTCTATATGCGGATGTTTTGTGGAGTTGGAGAAGGCATTTGACCGTGTCCCTTGGGGACTCCTGTGGGGGATACTCAGGGAGTATGTAATGAGTTGGCAAGGTTGGTATGAACCCCAGACGCAGGACTGAGTGAGGTGGAAAAAGTATTTAATAAATGAAAACAAGAGGCTGATGTGACAGCAAATTAAATACAAAAACTTGACTTGGCATGACATGACATGAGCAACCAACAGAAAACAAGGATCTGACAACAGACTGAGACAAGACAGAACTTAAATACACTGACAACTAATGGACAAACTGAGAACACCTGGTGAGAAACACRAGGGTGACTAATCAAACAAATAAGGGGCAGCTGGACTGAGACACACAGGGGAACATAGAAACACAAGGAAAACCAAGCTGAAAACTGACAAATCATGACAGAGTATGGGAACCAGGCCCATTGATACGGGCTGTTAGGTCTCTGTACGACCATTGCCAGAGCTTGGTCCACATTGCCGGTATTAAGTTGGACTCGTTTCCGGTGAGAGTTGGACTCTGCCAAGGTTGCCCTTTGTCACAGATTCTGTTCATAACTTTTATGGACAGAATTTTTAGGTGCAGCCAAGGTGTTAAGGGGATCCTTTGTGGTGACCTTAGGATCACATCTCTGCTTTTTGTGGATGATGTGGTCCTATTGGCTTCATCAGATCGTGATCTCCAGCTCTCATTGGAGTGGTTCACAGTCGAGTGTGAAGCGGCCGGGAGGAGGATCAGTGCTTCCAAATCAGAGACCATGGTCTTGAGCCAGAAACTGGTAGGGTGCCTTCTCCTGATCGGGGAAGAGGTCCTGTCCCAAGTGGAGGAGTTTAAGTATCTTGTGGTCTTGTTCACAAATGAGGGAAGTATGGAGTGGGAGATTGATAGGCGGATTGGTGCTGCGTCTGCAGTGATGCAGGCGCTGTATTGGTCTGTCGTGGTGAAGCGAGAGCTGAGCCAGAAGGCAAAGCTCTCGGTTTACTGGTCGGTCTATGTTCCTACCCTCATCTATGGTCACAAGCTTTGGGTAGTGATCGAAAAATGAGATCGCGGATGCAAGCAGCCAAAATGGGTTTCCTTTGCAGGGTGTCTGGGCTCTCCCTTAGAGATAGGGTGAGAAGCTCAGTCATCCAGGAAGGTCTCGGAATAGAGCCGCTGCTCCTCCACGTCAAGAGGAGCCAGCTGAAGTGGCTCGGGCTTCTGGTTAGTATACAGTGGGGAAAATAAGTATTTAGTCAGTCACCAA
>NW_013953242.1:79869-83846 GCF_001266775.1 Austrofundulus limnaeus
ATTGGTGACTGACTAAATACTTATTTTCCCCACTGTACCTCCTGGATGCCGCCCTGATGAGGTGTTCCGGGCACGTCCCAAAGGGAGGAGGCCCAGAGGAAGATCCAGGACATGCTGGAGGGACTATGTTTCTCAGCTGGCCTGGAAATGCCTTGGGATTACCCCGGATGAGCTGGCCCAAGTCGCTGGGGAGAGGGAAGTCTGGATGTTTCTGTTTTGCCTGTTGCCCCCGCGACCCGACCCCAGATAAGCAGAAGAAAACGGACGAACAGGCACTGCAGCAATAAATATTAAAGAAATACAAATTTTAAAAGACCGAACAGTAAAACCACAACAGCTTTTTTTAACACAAAAGCGCAATGGATGTCTGCCTATAATCTTTACATGTACCGATGTTTACATGACATCTTTTTTCCATCACCATGGTTAACAACAGAAAAAATAAAATAAAAACAATCCTTCGTGGAATCTTCAGCCAACACAACACTGATTGTTGAATGAAAAAAAAAACACAATATCTAGCCATCATTATTCTTGCCTGTCTGTTTTTGCTTCCCGTCACCAATCCGTCCTGTACCCAGAATGCATCACTTCAGTTCTACAATAAACAGTTTAAAATTACTAATATATCCTGCATAGTGTCTTTCCAAAGCCCTACCACAAACTTAAAAAAGAATGGCCAAGAAGCAGCAGAACTAGCAATCCACAACAACTGTTAATTTATCACCACAAGCCAAAAGTCTGTTTCAACAAATCAACTCCCCAAATTGTGGTGACGTGTGCAATTCTGTGAAAATAAACTGTCATGCCTCTGGTTGGCACTATTGCACTTTCTGCAAACTATGACATTGTGCCCCCTTCACATAGCTTTTAAATTAACAGGACTACATTAGGCATTCTGTTTTTTTAATACTGTATATTTCCTTTGCAGCTAATTTTATAGAGGTGATAGTGAAAAACTGCCCTAACCTTTGATGAGGTTATTTGTTAATAAAAATGTCATTTGTGTCTAAGTGTGGGAGCAGATATATCTGACCATTGATGGGTGTGGCTGCTTTAGATATTGAGAAACTGTTTATGTTTTTCCTTAATTGCAAGTTCAACAACTCTTGTGTCTGTGGTGGAGCTAGTTTTTTATGCAAGCTGTGGTACAATTGTGGTCAAGGCCTTTTTTTTTTTGGTGGGTGGGGGGGGTGGCTCTTTAAAGCTAGTTTCTGTGTCTTGAACCTGGTATGTAAGGAACACACACTCAAGTTTGTAGTGCTGTCCTTATTAGGAATGTGAATCGACTTTCATTAATTTCTGTAGCCTAACTCTAATGACCAGYTGATAGCTAAACCAAACCCTGACGCCCCTCGATTCCCCCCTTAGTCCTTTAGCCTAACCCCCAACCCAAAAATGGTGTTCCACAATATTGGGACCAGGGTTTTGTCCCCAAAAGGGCCAGTGGTCCTGACAAGGTAGTATATCAAAAAAAGGTAACAAAAAACAGGTATATCCTCTTCATTGCATTAACAAAATTATTTAATCTAATCACACATATTTCAATGCTACACACACTGTCAATCAACTGGAGTGGAAAATCAGATTCCAAGGCTTGCAAGTGTCAAGCAACCCTTCTGACTCCACCTGTGTTGTGTTTGGTTTGCTGTTGTGCACATTTCAGGCCATGAATGTGTCWATATTTCCTTAACGATTGTATATTTTTTTTAATCCCTCTGTTAGGTAGTGACAGTCATCTTCATAGTTCCTCACCAGAATTTTTAATTTACTGTTTGTTTGTTTTTTTGTTTTCATCATTCAGTTATAAACTTRGAAAACATCTTGTTAGATGTTTTATGTTGTACCTGCAGTAAATGTTTTCTTTATCATGTTGCCCCTACAGAGTAGAAAAGTCTATTGACATGGAGTGAATATACTTTTCATTCTTTGCAACATCATAAAGTCTGTTTTTGTTGCACAGCTGCACTGGTACAGTTAGCTCCTGGCTATTCACTATGTATGGAAATCAGCAGCAGGTGATATTCTCAGAGCAAAACATTTGAAATTCTATGAACTGAAAAAAAGGAAACTGCAGCAGAATTTAAAATAGTTTGTGGGAAAATTGGTTTTGCAGCTAGGGGTGACAGATGAATTATCAAAACAGAATAGAAGTGAGAATGTCTGATGTCATGTTGTATTTTGGGACACTTTTAGAGCTGATGCCAAATGTTGTTTTGTGGTTTTGTTTAGGATTTCTTTAAAATAAATAATTTGCTGTTCATCTTTGTTTTACCTGTGACACTAATGTCAGATTTAGTTTCATTAGATCCCTTTTTTCTATATAAATGTTATCACATCTAACATTATTTTCTTTCTAATGAAAATTGCTCTTTTTGTGTTTTTTTACTACATGTGCACACATTCAGCTGGTGTCCTCACTGAATGTGTGCATTTCTGACTGAAACACATTAATTTATGCCTCCAATGCGAACAAAAAGAAAAAGTTGATTTATTTCATTTCATTTTGAGATTGGTTAACTTAGCAGTATCTTGTTTGTTGGAATGCAGTGGGCTCAGGTAGTTGTGTTTGCATTGAGCAGAGAGTCACTGCACTGTAGGCACTGGTGGTGATAAAAATATGTCAAACTTCCATATCGTACTTCATTTAATTTGTGACACAACAACAATGAACTRCGCTAAATTTGAAGGAAAAGTACAAAAGACTGTACCGAACCATCCAGCAGTATRATACTTATGGCGAGGGGGCAGGGCAACACAGAGAACCGTAAGCTACTAATGGTAGCTTATTGTTGGTRTTGTAACTTGTATTTWTGGTATCTTGCTGCAGATKTTTAGTTGAACAGATGTGGGAAAGAAACAATGTAAAGTTACACTCATCTGTGTCATYTTTGTGTTAATTAAGGCTATGTGTTATCCCAGGAGCTAAGTTCTGTGTGTTATTGTGTTATGGCTGTTGCGACTTATACTCAGAAATAACTTATAGTCCAGAAAATATGGTARTTACTATRCAATGGATTTTCAGACCAGATGTGTTTTCTGTCAGAGGTTATTGACCGCACAGAAATCAAAGTAAAGCWTTAGTTCAGAACCTCTCAATGACTCTGGGATTATTGTCAGAGGAAATCTGTTGCGTAGTTATTTCTTTTCACCATGTTCAAGCAACAAGACTGCATGCCTCTGCAAATCAAACGAGGAAATTGAAAACCACAATTATGAAAATCCATTTTTGCAGACTAAGAAACAGTCCAGCGAAATACTGTACTTCTTAACTGAAAAATAAAAATGCACACACCTTTAATTCTATTGTTTTATCAAACCCTCCTTCACATGACAGAGTACTTCCTGATGAAGAAAATTGGACCACTTTTTGTGCTGTTGTAACACCTGTAGAACCTAAAYACTCTACAAACCAGTTTAACCTCTTGTCACACCTGTTTGCTGCAGGCTGTGGACAAATAGGGATATTTGTCAAAAGAAAATGAGGGATTGTTTATCTGTAGGCATGCTTGTTGCAACTCAGATAACCTCTCGACCTCAACACCTMACACACAACTGAACAGTATTTCAAGTCTAAGATAAAAGACTCCTCCCCCGCCACCATACACTTGCAGATAAAGATAACAATCTATGTGATGTTTGAGCAACAAAGGCCTTCTGCACGAGCTCAGAGCATCCTCCGCTGCTGYCATGTTGTTCCAAGGGCAGCAAACACAGCTGCATGATAAATGGAAAACTTGAGGCTGAATAGAGATTGGAAAAAAAATATTTAAAATACACTCCTATCACTCAGGATTGAGGAGCGTTTTAAASTCTTAAAACAACACATCATCAGATAGTAAAGTATCCACAACCGACGTGACTGAGTGGAATCATGTCAAGAAACGGCAAACTAGGGATGTCCCGATACAACTTTTTCACTTCCAATACGATACAGATATTACAACTTTGAGAATTGTCCGATACCGATATTGACC
>NW_013953242.1:84927-86652 GCF_001266775.1 Austrofundulus limnaeus
GATCACGTGAGCTCTGCATGCTGGATCCAAGCGCTGCTGGATAGAAACACTGGAGCGGAGTCAGTGAAATGCTGGAACGGACTGCTAATATCGGAGCRCTTATATCGGACATTTTTTATGCAGGCCGATAAAATCCAATACTCGTTTTTTGGCTGATATCGGACCGATATTTGATATCAATATCGGATCGGGACACCCCTACGGCAAACACTAACCAAATACTGAACATCTATGTTTATTACATTTAGTAGTAGAGCTTAAGTTGTGATAAAAACATACTTTAAACCTGTTTGTTCTTGTCTTGAATGATGTGTATATTTTTCGTGATGGTAAAAGTTCAAACAGACCATGTCCAGGGTGAAACACATCCTTTAGGATGATGTAGGCTTTTTCTTTGCGGTGGGTAGTTTTTCCAGTGGGACGACTGGACAGCTGGGCTGTGTTGATGACTCTCTGAGTGCTTTCCTGTGAGCCACCGTGCAGCTAAGATACCACAGATACTCTGAGACCTCGGTAGGACACCAGCAGTCTCTGTTCTTCCTGAGTACKCTCAGAAAGTACAATCCATTTTCTGAAGTGTTCTCGCTGCAGGTCAGATCCCCCTTGGTCAGTTAATAATCAGGTGTGAGATTGTCATTTTCTTACTCCTAAAGAATATGTGTAAGAATGAAAAGTTTTAAATTTAGATTGTTATTTGAGAACTATAATGTAGGCTGCAATAGCTAAGTAGTCAGGGCCACATTCTTTTAATACAGGGGTTTGAACCCAGGTTGAATCAGAGGGAAATATCTGCCAAACCGTTCAAGTGAGCTTGCTTGTTGTGGCGATCCTTGTAGATGGGAGCAGCCAGAATAAACACATTTTAAAACAGTAATGCTCTGTGAACTGTTCACATTTATACATTTCACAGTTATTTGAGTGAATGTGACAAATATATGCATTTTACACTAGATAAAACATTTTTTTTTAGTTTGTGATGCTACATTATGAAAAAAAATAAGGCAAACAATTGATGAAGCTATTGAAAGCATMCACTCTAGTTTCCTGCAGTTCAGATTTTTCTCCTCTCTCTCCTGTCAGAGAAGTTCTAAATAAAACCTGCTGTTTTACACCTGAATCACAGAGTAACACTCTGCTCTTAATTAAACTTTAATTAAACTCMCACCGGGAACATAAACAGCAACACCGACACATCGCTGCAGTGAACTGTGGCCAGGTTCTGCTGCTGTGGAACTCYACAGCAGGTCAGGAGGTCAGGATGCTTGTGTTGTGGGTTTGGTCATGTTGTCATGAGAAACYATGAGCATCAAGGTGTTAACAGAGACTCAGGAGAAAACTGAATCATCTGCTGACAGACTCAACACATGCTGCTCACGTTACTGCTTTCTGTTTATCACCTTTTTGAACAAAATTTAAAATGAAGCATTTTAGGACAAAAGTTAATAAGAACAGCATTTTTAGGTCCCTTTTGTTCCATACATCCGTGTAGTTCTTTGAGCAATAGTCACTTCAGTTTGAATCTACCACTAATTGTGTTTCCATCCAATTACATCCAATTTTAATTCGAATTTTGAGCTAATTTCAATAATTTCGCAAAAAGGAAAAAATTAAGAAATGCAAATCAAACAGAGTTTCCATCAACTGGCTTGAAGCGGATCTATTACGTCATACATATGTGCGTAGTAAACAGGAAGTAACCGTTGCTAAACTCGCAGGGTCCACACA
>NW_013953242.1:87318-89624 GCF_001266775.1 Austrofundulus limnaeus
AGGCTATTCAGCTGCCTGGTGTACAATTTCTACTACACATCCAACTGACTGCCATTATTAGCCTTTAGTCATGGCCGAGGACAGTCGCAGCAGGAGAGGCCAGAATGTGGAGAGTGGGGGGGAGCAAAGGGTCCTAATCTGTCCCAAAAGGGAGACTAAGACTGGCACAGGCAGTGATGTGGTTTCAAAATGACCACCTGACTCTGAGGGTCTCACTGAGTCCCAGAGGAGAAATTTCTTGGATAAATTTAAATGGTACTGAACTTGTATAGCAATTTTAAGTCCCTCCAGACCCCAAAGTGCTTTACTCTTCAGACATTCACCTATTCACTCACACAATCACACACTGATGATGGTAAGCTACATTGTAGCCACAGCTGCCCTGGGCCACACTGACAGAAGCAAGGCCGCCATGCACCAGCGCCACCGGACCCKCTGACCGCCATCAGTAGACAAGGCAGGTGAAGTGTCTTACCCTAGGACACATGGCTGGACTGGGTATTGAACTGGTAACCTTCCGGTTCCAGGACGACTCCCCTGACCACTCTGCCACAGCWGGCCACCATTTATTTTAATTTAAAGGTAATGTGTTTTGGTACTGTACTCGTTTATCRTTTATCAACATTATCATTAGAAGAGTCTGCTGAGATGTTCAGCTGGAACAATGCAAGTATGGCTTTTTTTTTTCAATTTTGGAAAGCCAAATGCTGAAATCACAACTAAATATACCATCTGCTGGTTGCATGTTTTACTGTTTCTGTACTTTGATCCAAACAGAAACCAAGAGGATGTGCGACTGTAATTTTACATTTCTCTCTGGATCAGTGCATCAACCTGTGATTGTTTTCTGTAGGTCTCTGTGAGRGTTCAGCCATGCTCTCTTCTCTGTTGCTGAGAATAATTTTGAAAACAGACTGATTCAGTTTCTGCCCTCTGACTGATCTCAGGCTGCATTTCTGTTTGGAAACGGACATCAGAAGGAAAAGAAGACGCTGGCACAAAAAAAAAATAAATAAAATAAAACGTTCTGCAATTACATTTTGATGCTAGAAAAAAATCTAAGGGAGTTTGTCACTCAAATGTGAACTGTGTGAAAAAAACAAACAAGAGAACRTAAAGATGGATTTGATTTTCTTTAACACTTTCCCTCTAATTTGTTATTTTAACTTTTAATTAATGCATCGTAAAATTATTTCTTATGTAGAAGGTAGAAAACACAGTGGTTGTGATATTATACAGCAGCAAAATAATTGATTCTAACATGGACACTTTTTGTTGTTCAAATCAGCTGAGCCATGAGATTTCATAAACCTCTGTTGGAATTAGGGCAACACTTGTTTGTATACAAAAAAAAATAACTTGAACATCTTAGACACAAAGTTACAATATCACAGCTGCACCATTTTACTACAGTTTTCATCTCAATCATTTAGAATCAGCCACCAGGTCGACTTCCACTTGCTGATGAGTCACAGCTGCCTCCCATTCAGTGTTTGTTTGGCTCCAGCTGTCCACAGGTCATTCTAGTTCACTAGTTTGTCAGTTCCTTTTCATTTGATAACTAAGTTCAGCCTGTGGTAAGAAGAAAAAAAAGTTTTTGGAGTTTACCCAAAACCCTAAACTATTTAATTTTTTTCATGACCCCTAAACAGTTGCTTCTGAATTTCCTTGAAAGCCTTTTGACTTTAGATTTTTTTTGTAAGGGTGTCAAACTAAAGGTAAGGACCTTTCCATTAGTGTCTGGAAATGTTTAATGGCAGAAACCACACCGTTTTTGCCCACCAGTGGAACAAAGACTGTTAAGGGGCTATGGTCCACATCGTTATCCATTACATTTTATTATTTGTTCCTTAAAGTTTGATCAGCCATCTGTGGTCAGTGACCAAMTGTTCTGCACTTTTTCATCAATGTTAAATGTTTTGCAGCCGGCCAGCGTGTCCTTCACGTCACTTCCACTTGGATCTGATTTTATTTTTATATAAGGTGCTTGGGCAAGACTGCAGTGCACATTTTTTTAAAATCTTTGTTAAAAATGTGGCCACACAGCTCAATGGTTGTTTGATCAAACCCTCTAAAGCAGTGGTTCCCAAACTTTTCAGCTTTTGACTCACAAAATACCAGCAGCAGAGACCTGTGACCCTAGTTGTTGTTGGTTGATGAACATTATTATGACCCCCGAACGCGAACCGTAAGTGGGAGTCATATTGCTTTCGTACTGTTTATTTTATTTTCAGTGATTTTTGGTCAACCGTAGCACAAAAATGGCTGCACCGGTCAACATGAAATTTGGCAGGACTGCAGATGAG
>NW_013953242.1:93287-95241 GCF_001266775.1 Austrofundulus limnaeus
ATCTTTCTAATTACTTCTCTCTCTGTTTTTCTCTCTGTCTCTATTTTCTCTTCACTTAAAAAAAGTCACAGATGATGAAGAAATTAATAAACTAAATAAACTAATAATTTTTGGTTTCGTTTTCTACTGAAGTGACACAAAAAAAAGGAAAATGCAGCATCGTGGGGTCCGGGTGCTCCTTGTGGGGCCCAAAGCCTGGGCCCCACAACTTCGGAGGCTGATTTTGGGTGTTGGGATTGGGTTTAGGATCAAGTTGTGAATTGAGTTTAGGTTAGTTTTAGGGTCAGGTAGGTAGGTGCCTGTGAGGTTAGCCTTAGGGTTTGTGGTCATGGTTAGGACATAAAATTACCAAAAAATGAAAGGAAGTCAATGGACGGGCCCCACAAGGATGTAAAAACAAGTGTGTGTGTGTGTGTGTGTGTGTCCTTTCATTACAGAAGTAAATGAGCTTAGATCCTATTTGGTGACTGTTTGCAGGTTTCATGTTTCTTTGACATTTAATGTTAAGTTCAGTTCTTAAACATTTTTATTTTACAAAAGATAACTTATTTTTACGCATTCTTTTCTTAGTAAATACTTTTAAATACCTTTCAAAAATAATTTAATGTTCTACTGAACCACAGCTATTTGTTATAGTAGTGAAAGTGAAATAACAGACATTTTTTTTATTTCTGTGGCTATTTATTAGTTTAATTATTGTTCAGTCACTTTCTAATTATGCACTTTGTACGGTTAGCATACCAGTAAGTTGTCTCGTGTGATTGGGCCTTATGATCAGGTCAATGAAAAACAGCCTAAACTTGTCTTGAAACAAACAACACAGTGGAAAACTGGTGAAAATCATGTTCCCAATTAAAAAAAAAGAACTGATCAATTTTTTCAGTAAGTCACATCAAGTGTGCCTCAACATTTCCAAAGCAAACATACAGTAACTTATAACAGTGAACACAAAACAGAGTTTTACTGTTATGTGATGCCAGGTGAAACAGGAGCAGATGGCTCACTTATGAAGAACTTACCTAATATAAATATGTCAACATCACTTTGCAACATCAACATTGTTTTAGGCTCTTGTATACAGAATACTCTTTCTGATTCTTCTTGTTTTATTTAGCCAAGAAAAGACTTGAGATAGTAATAGCTTTATGAGATTGTCAGATTTTTTTTTTCTTTAATTTCATTAAAATAGTAATAGCTTTATGAGATGTCAGATTTTTTTTCTTTAATTTCATTAAAATTCTGCAGTGTTTATATTCCCCATTAGGCAGAGTAATATTTCTAACCAATCTCAGGTTGGGAATAGTTAACCAGGGATTTGTGATTGGACATGCTGATCCTTCTTGAATCCATATCCAAACGATGAGACTGAAATCGTCTGATGATTAATTCAGTTTGGACATTTTTCTCCTCTCAGCTGATAAGTTTGACACTTTCTAAATAAGGAAGGAAAACAAATTTTCACTGCTGCGAGCTTTAGTTACACAAAAAGTAGAAACCCAAAAATATTTTTGTCATGGTCAGCTCCTGTTTTAATGAAATGCCTGACTGCAGCTTCAGACCTATGGCAGGTTTGTGATTTTTTGGCATTTACAGTTTGTAAGAAATATGACTGAATTTATGACTTTATCTGTCATTTTATAATACAACACWATCTCCAGTCAGAATAACAAACAGACTCAGATGTTTAACATTTACAGAACTATTCACAGATTATGTTCAAAGAGTAAGAGTGTAAGGCTGTAAGTTGTCAAACATCAAAATGAAGAAATACGATTATTTTGTTTTGACCTAATTTTATTTGTGTGTTTTTATTAGAAAATATTAGTATTAATTATCTAAATATTATTAATTAAGTTCAGACTTTTACTAATAAATTCATGAATTTCACAGAATAGAATAGAATAGAATAGAATAGAATAGAATAGAATAGAATAGAATAGAATAGAATAGAATA
>NW_013953242.1:97310-103304 GCF_001266775.1 Austrofundulus limnaeus
AGAGAGAGAGAGAGAGAGAGAGAGAGAGAGAGAGAGAGAGAGAGAGAGAGAGAGAGAGAGAGATTTTTTTTGTGAAAGTTATGGATCTCTGAGGGTCAGGATAAATGTCTAAAAGGGTTGGCGTATGAATGGTATCTGCCACAATGCTTTAAGTTATCTTTCACTACATTCCTGAACCCTCTGTGGTCTTCTTTTTCAAATTATTCTTATTATTTTTTTACATCTACTTCTTATAAATCATTTGACATTGTAGTTTTATTACTTGGTTCGGAATTTTATGCAGTTTTTAACTTAGATTGTTTTTTACATCTTCATCGGCAAGTTGAAAAAAAATACTTTTTTCTGTTTGGCAGATTATTTCTGTGTTGTAACAATGGTTGACACCTGACTGGCAGCACCTGAGGRTACCAGAAACTCAAACAAGAGTCGATAGCAGCAACTAAACAAGCTGTTTGGCAATGGCAAAGAAGATTTGGAAAATTTGCATTCTCAGYTCTACTGCTCTTCCCACAAATAAATGTTCCTTACAAATGTGACCCCATTTAAAAGGGAAATGACCAGGCTTTTTAACGGTATGAGATTTATTGCCAAGAAGCATTGTTACAACAAATAAATAATCTACCAAACACAACTATTCTTACCTTTTGTGCTAGATACATTTGCAGCAGGAGACGAAATAAGCAGTTTCACAACGCTCAGCCTTTAAGAAATAAATGAACCCTGAAATAAAAGCAGCCAAATAACCTTTTTTATGAGGCTGAAGCCTTGACAGTTAGAAGATGTTGGACTCATTGAAGCACAACATTTAAGTCACATAATCTGTTAAAGCTGCAGCAGAGATAGGGAGACAAGGACACCTGGATGTACAAACTAAAATGTGACTGAATATCAGTTTGCTCCTCACCTCAGCAGAAAAAAACAAACAAAAACAAAACATGATCTCTGCAACACAGAGCCATGTTTTCCTTCAGTTCTGTCTATTCTGACATCTTGTCAGCCAAAATCTGGTCTGTGAAGGATGCAGCCAGAAACATCACAGGGTCAGCAGTGATTAGATGACAGAGCAGATGGTTGTCTGGCAGCATTACAAGGTGGAAATAAAACAGAAGAAAAGAGAGAAAAATCTGGGATTAAAGGAAGACATTTTAAAACATGGATTTTGTCATCTCTTCTTGTCACATAATTAAACATAAAATGTACATAAATGTTGTACACTAGCAGAAAAATAATAAATAAACTAGCCTGAAGCAGTTCTACCAACANCTTCTTGTCACATAATTAAACATAAAATGTACATAAATGTTGTACACTAGCAGAAAAATAATAAATAAACTAGCCTGAAGCAGTTCTACCAACAAATAAGTAAAAAAAACAAGCTTAAATTTGAATCCCGTGGGATGAAAAATTAATTTGATTATCTTGTAAAGCAAACAAAAAAGCTCTAACTATGTTGGGGAAAAGAAATCTAAGTCACTTTAATGTTTTTAGTTTTCATTTAACTGACTTTATTAAAGCTTTAACAAGAAGAGTTAAACGACAGAACAGAGGACCATCTGTGTTATATTAACACTCAGCAGATGAGAAACGGAGAATAAACTGGTTGAATTTAATATTTTTGAGGCTTGAGTTGAACTCCAAAATACAGAATCAGACAATTTCTTTCTGTTTATCAATGTGAGTATTTAAAGTCATTCTGTTTTGTGCTCAACTACATTTTCTGCAAGTAGTCAGACTGTGCTATATTTCTGAATGAAATAGATTTAACACAAATTATTTGATGATTGGTTTGAGGCCTGAAGGGAAAACAGTAAAACAGACCAGACACAAAGGAGGTTTGAACAAATACTCCATACAAGGTAAGGGTAATAAAATTACGACGGAGGATTAGGGCCACACAACAAGATTTTTTATGAGAATAAAGTCATAATTTTACGAGATTAAAGTTGTAATATTACAAGATTAAAGTTGTAATTTTACAAGATTAAAGTTATAATATTACGAGAAAAAAATTCAATAGTCTAGCCAATACACGAAAAAGCATGCATTGAAATAAACAATGTTGAGCAACTTGTCAAGTTTTTCTGTAGTATTGCTTGAAATAAATTGTTATTCTTTTAGCACATTAGCATCAAATTATCAGTAGCAGGACTATGAAATTGTGCAAACAACTATAAACTGAAGCGTATTGTAATTAATGGGTGCATTGACAGATTTATTCATCACATAGCTTATTTGGATGAAAGCATAACGGTGACCCAAGTTATCGYAGACTACTTTATAAATACAAAAATAAGGAGGAAATGAGGAATGGAAAATGGACATGTCATGTAAGATTATGACTTTTTTTCTCAAAATATTACAACTTTTTTCTCGTAAAATTATGACTTTAATCTCATAATATTATGACTTTATTCTCAATAATTGCAACTTGAATCTYGTAATAATAATTAAAAAAGACCTCGTTGTGTGGCCCTAATACTCTTTTGTATAATATTAATGGAAAAAAAACAACAGTAAATAAAACAATAAGTTTTCTGATATTTAAATTTTCAGTATGTTGGCTTTTGTTGCATCAGACATTGATGTATTTCAGCTGTAGACTGACTACAGGTAAGGCTCATCCTGATGATGTGCCTCCGTTTAATGATTAGGGGGTGAATGGATTGCTTGTTCACAAGTAAACAGTATGTTTGTATTCAGAAAAAAAATCAAATTATGTTCTGACAAATTGAGCACTTCTGATCAATTTCTGGAAAATGTCAAAATTTAACAATAGTAAAAATTAAAAAAAAAAGTTCAACAGTTTTCTGTTGTTTTTCTAACTGAATAAAACATTGAAATGGCAAACAACATTATTGTAGATTATGGATTTGGGCACAAACATACTCCATTTTTTAAAACCAATAATAAAAGAGAATGGCAAAAATATATCTGAGGTCAAGGTCAACTTAAAGTAATTAGTTATAATTGTATTTCTCATGCTCTTCTTAGCATATTAACAATTAGTTATTTTGGGTTTCATAAGTTTTAAAGATTTTCCTATTTTAAATCTTAAATAAAGTATTTTATCTATTTTAAAAACTCCACCTCTAAATGACCCTTCTTCTATCACTAAGAACTGAAAAGTCCTTTTGGTTTTGCAAAATGAAACAGTGGTGGGATTGTTAATAAAGCTTTGCCATTACAGAGAAAACCATTCTTCACGCACCATTCTCCAAAAGACCCAGTTAATGTTCTGTGAGGGGTGACATCTACACAATGTGCCTCACCTCATGTGTCATTGAAACATATCTGCTTGTGACTTCCTCTACTGGGGGATGAAGCCATTAGTACAACACAGATACTCAGAAACAGAACCTTTACCTGCAGGGGTGTGAGCCTCATGTTAATCAGAACAGTTAATAGAGAGGAACTGAGAAAAGACTGAACATGTTTCAGACATGAACTTCAACAAATTTTCAACCCGACCATTTAGAAAGTTTACAGTATTAGTTTTTCACTATTGCTAAAATACAAAACTCAATTATCTAAATCAAATGACCAGTACCCTAAATGCATTTAACAAAAAAGCCCCCATTTGTCAAAACCATAAACACATTTCACATGAAGACAACACGTAAAACTCCATCCTACTTTTCTTATAACTTCAAACACATTTTGTCTTGCTAAAACACAAGTCGCAAAGAACCCTTCTCAAACTCTCAAGTTGTGATGCAAAATACTAGTTCAAAGTCAGCAACACTTAAACACAGAGAACACACCTGGTTTCATTCATTAAACATGACTCAAAATTGAAGACAGTTGTTGCAAATGATGTGACCAGACCTATGAAGGCCTACTYAGTTTGCTGAAGGTTCCAAACCATTACAATGTAGAGGAAGAGGAAGGAGTCAGAGTCAGAGGAGGAAGAGAAACAGCTCAAAGAGGGAGACAAACAGGCCAAGTAATAAGAGAAGGTGGGCCAAAGAGGGAGAGTAAGAATATCTGTAGAAGAACTRAACCGCACTATCAGCACTGATGAGATGAGAGCAACAGTCATTGACCATGTTGTTGTCCACAACTTGTCAATGGTTGAAGCTGGACAAAGAATCTGACCAAACCTGAGCAGGTTCTCAGTTGCCACCACTATCCAGGTATTCAGAGAACACAATAGGTAATGTAGTACATGTGTTCACTACGGTAACTACTTACAGTATAATGGAATAGTTTTCATCTCAGGATTACCGCGTACAAATAGATTGTGAAGCATAGCCATTGTTTCTGCTTACAGTTGTTTAGAGTGCATGTAAAATTCACTACTGTAAAATATATGTTTGTTTCACTGGAGTGGAAAGAATGCTACATAGATGGTTGTCGTATTTACACCAGAACAAGAAGCCCTCGTAGATATGGTTCATAGAACAACACGATTAGACTCATTGTTGACAAYGTCAACTTTGAGAACAAAGATAATGTCAGCTAGACCCCCAGTGACTGAGTTCTCCAGCTATATACAGTATTCCTGGATGAAACTGATTTTAACTTTATGAAACAAAGGAGAACAGGCCATAACATAATTGACCAAAGTTCCATCTGTCATGTTCCTGGCCAACATTGAGTAACATCACTTTTTGTGCTGCAATGTGTTTTGAAGGGCTTGTTCACACATGCTGTCTTTGGCTTTTTCAATACACAATGTCTCCTCACCCTGGGAGAGTTGAGACATCCACTCTTATTGTTGCCCATAAGAGAGGACATTGCTCATATCCATGGGCAACAGAATCCTGGGCTGGCAGATCATCCCATTTAAGTTTTCATTGGGGACAATGATAATTTCCATCTTCTCAACCAGATCAGAGTGGTTCAGTATCAACCAACATTTTATGAATKTCTGTTTGCCAACCTACTCATCTTTCCTAAAGTGGTTTTCTCGTCAATGCAGTAGACGGTCAATGATAGGCAACCTTACACCAGAGAGAAACTTCTCAGAACTATGAACCTGGTCTATAATGACATAGCTGTGAAGGCATTCCAAGGCTGGATCTGGAATGCCAGGRCATTCTTCCCACATTGCCTGGCAAGGGAAAATATTGCTTTGGGTTTTAATGATCACACATTACTCACTATCCAGTTTATCCCTGCAGACCCTCCACAGAGMAGACTGCTTATGATCTCAACAAGGTTTGCTGTGGTGTGACACTTTGACATGTTGTCATAAATGACTGAACAGTTACTGYGGCAGCTGATAGCTTGGAGAAAATTTTACTCATRYAAAATGCTTTGATATGGTCCCTGGATCATACACTGTATTGCCAAAAGTATTCAATCACCTGCCTTGACTCACACTACGAGCTTAAGTGACATCYTATTCCTAATTCATAGGGTTCAATATGACTTTGGTCCACCCTTTGCAGCTAGAAAAACTTCAACTTTTCAGGGAAGGCTGTCCACCAGGTTTAGGAGTGTGTTTATGGGGATTTTTGACCATTTTCCARARGCGCATKTGTGAGGTCACATACTGATGTTGGACAGAAGGCCTGGCTCCCAGTCTTTCATCTAATTCATCCCAAATGTGTCCTATCGGGTTGAGGTCAGGACYCTRTGCAGGCCAGTCAAGCTCATCCACACCATACTCTGTCATCCATGTCTTTATAGACCTTGCTTTGTGCACTGGTGCACGGTCATTTGAATGGGTGAGCAAATATGTTTGGCAATACAGTGTATCAGGTAAGGTGTCTATACTTTTGCTATACAAGGAAATTTGTTTACCTACATTAAAATGAACTGAAGTTCATCTATTGGAATTACATATAGTATAATGTCCAGGACTGTCATATTTCTATTGTAAGAACAGAAAGAGAAATATTCTTACATTAATTAATATAATGCTGCGTTCACACCGAACGCAATTTCAGCTTCAAAATCACAGCCAACACTGAAGTTGGTAGCTTGTGCACTTTGAGGTCAGATGCAGGACAGCTCTTGAAGCGCTGCACGGCAAGAGCCTACCCGCAC
>NW_013953242.1:103601-105143 GCF_001266775.1 Austrofundulus limnaeus
CGAGCTGCAAAAGTTCAGATTTTCTAACTTCAGCGATTTGCGCCTCAGCGCGCCGAACGCTCAGATCGTTCAAATCATTCAAATCGCACTGCTCTAATCGCGCTTGAGGCGCCGCAGCCCTTCCCGATGCTGATTGAAGCGCGTCCACCATGGACTTTGCATGTAAACCCGAGGCTCCTGATGCTGCAATCGCGTTTGGTGTGAACGCACCATAAGTGCTTAAGACAATTTCCAAAGTCCGACTGAAGCAGAAAAGTTTGAGTTTCTCTGGCTGGAAAAGAGTCACTTCTGCTTCCTGTGAGCCTGATGTTGCATTTGTTCTGACAGCTTCCTCCTCTCTGCTGATCGATCCTTTGGTACCACTCCATTAGCAGTGCAGCATTTAAAACTGAGCTGCTTCCAATCTTAAAGCACCATCAGTGCTGACATCTAATTACAAAAGTTGACAGAAGAAAGGGAGATAATTAAACATATGTTTCCCACTGTGTTGTCACTTGTACTTTGTCTTCTCTCACTCTTTTATTTTGAACCTGTTGATTTTATGGTTGGCAGGAGGTTTGGACCCAGAATGCAGGCAGAACACGAGGAGCACACAACCAAAACAAATTTTCTTTTTAAAACAAAAGAAATCACTGTGGCGGTGGCAAAAATCTACTTACAAAAAAGAACTCGGGGAGCACCTTGATACACAATACGAACATCTGTACATGGCATAGGAAGCAAATAATTCTCAACCCCTGATGTAGTGAAAACTGCCGGAATCAAAAGGCTTGGGCTAATGAGGGAAGTGTGCAGCTGTGACTGAGGGACAAGGAACATGTGATTGAACAGGGCAGAACAAAAGAGATAGGACTGAGAAGTGAGAAATGGCATAAGTAATACAGTACACAAAGATTAAACAATGAAGACTGTTGTAGTAGAACTAAACACAACTCACAAAACATGAATAAACCTAATTGTAAAACACACACGTTTGTTCTTGAACCCTGTGGGGATCATGCATTGACTTCCATTAATTTTCTAACCCTGACCATTTACCCTAAATTAACCTAAAACTAAACTAAACCTTGGTCCTTAACCTACACCCCACCACCACCACCCACCCGTACTTTGCATTTGTACCAATGGGGACTGGGTATTGGTCCCCATGATGCACTTCGGTCCCCACAAGGCTGTTTTTTTAGGAAAATGTTCCCTACAATGTAGGAAAAACCCGTCTACACACACACCAACACCTACAATTGGCACAGCTATGAGCTTTATGGACCTGGCATTGACTGCCATTACTTTCTGCAGCCTAACTCTGACCAGCAACCCTAACCCTAACCTCACAGGTACCTACCTGACCATAAAACTAACCTAAACTCAATTCACACCTTAGTCCAAAACTTAACCCCCGACCCACCATTGGTGTTTCTCCTGAAAGGGATTAGACACAGGTCCCTATAAGTACCATCCAGGTCCCCAAAAGTAGCACTAGGTCCCCACAAGTAGGTGTGTATGCCAAAAAAAAAAACTGCCCCAAAATGTAGGGAATAGCAG
>NW_013953242.1:106682-107765 GCF_001266775.1 Austrofundulus limnaeus
TCCAAGCCCCGAGCCCACCCACAGCCCAGGACCGCGCCCGGCGGTCCGCCCTTCTTCAGGACCCCCTCCCCAAATGGCAGTCGGGGAACAGGGTGGGAATAAAGACCCTGACACCCACACCCCCCACCCCCAGATGTACTGTTGGTGCGTGTTGTTCTATAGAGCAATCAAAAAAAGGAAAGAAGAAGAGGCAGAGGCCGGCGTGGTGCCAGCTTCCCCTCCACCACTTCTCTAACCCAAAACCCTAAGCGTCTATATGCAAACCTTGGGGGGTGGGCACAGGCACAGGAGGCAAGAGTGGTGCCATCCTGCCACCTATAGCCATGAGTGCCCACCATAAGTTCCTACATGTGGATTTCAGGAAATTGTTATGAGTGAAAGTCTAAGATGTACAATAAAATTTGGGGCCCAGGTGGTTATGGCAAATACAAATGTAATATTGTTGCTCTTATAACACAACTGTCCCCCACCCCCGCCCCCCCCAAAAAAAACCCTACATGGGTGAAGATGAAGGTGAAGAGGATGGAGGTGTGCGGCGAGGGATGGGGAGAATAAACTGAGGGAGCAAAATGCTCCCACACGGAGTCAGCTCCCCTGCTGGCCCCAGTAAGCCCTCCCTTTCCCCAAAACCCACCCAGGAAGAGCAGCCCAACTACCTCTCCCTCCAGGCAGACCACCAAGCCCACGGAACCCCAGACCATGGACTGATGGAGCCCCAAAGGCCACCAGAAACCGGGACCAACACCCCACCCCCCCAGAGCCACCCAGACTCCCCAAAACTCGACCCCAGCCCCATAGCCGGCCCACCGCCCAGAGAGGCCACCGTTCCCCAGCAAGGACGACCCAGCCAAGATACAATCCTGAAAAGGCAGCTGGCTAATTTTAGCAAAACTTCCTCGTTGTCAGGGAAACCGTAAACATCCGGTCACCACAGGCAGAAAGGCTCCGAGCGGCTTCCTGTGATGATCCGATCAAAGCTGAAACAGCTTTTAGGAGACCCGGTACCAAAACTGCCTGATAGAGGGGCAAAAACTGTACAACGTACTCAAAGTCCAACATTTTCTGTGCTGTACTTTGACTTTA
>NW_013953242.1:111197-113941 GCF_001266775.1 Austrofundulus limnaeus
ACATATATATATATATGTGTGTGTGTGTGTGTGTACATATGTGTATGTATGAATGTATGTATGTTAGACTACAGAATGCTTGTGTTTACTGTGATATTTCTTTTCTAATGTTATTTTCTCTATCAATTTTGTATCTATCTTTTGCTGCGCTCCAAATAAGTATCATACAGTAAAGAAGAAACAAAGGAAATGAAAACAAAATATCTGTAGGCTGTTGAAACACACAGAGATGCTTTCACGGTTTGAGATCTTTAGAGCTTAGACGTTTTTACACAGCAGCCGTGTTTGACATAGTGAAAATCTAAAAGAGAATAGCTGATTGTTATCAAAAAAGTCAGTCAGACAGCTGACAAGTGAGACAGCTTGAAAAAAAGGCTTTTTGTAAATATTTACCACCTTGATGCAGATCAGCATGCAGGCTGCACTCTTGGAAACATCACATCAACAGAGACCTTTATGGATAGAGAGGAAGAAATCACTGCTTTGAAATTACTCTAAATATATAATGATAACCCCAAATGTGTGTGTGTGTGTATGTGTGTGTGTGTGTGTGTGTGTGTGTGTATAATTTTATTTTTTACAACAGATAGAGGGATCAACCATGTTTTAATAAAAGCAACATGTGTCCTGCTCAGCACAGCAGTTAAAATATCTCATTAGTGCTCAGAGTTTGAGTGATTAGGAGGATGATGAGATAAAACAAGACAAAGTAGACAGTTTATTGATAATAGGTCTTAATTATTTCTCTGTCTGTCCCTGTTGCTCACTGTGAATCAAACCAACCTTTCAATAAATTGACAAAGTTAAATTTCTCCTGAAAATACTTTTTTTTTCTTTTTGAAATTGAGAATCCATGTCACAGAGCCCACAAGGAGCCATTGGAGGACTGTCTTGTTTTGCATTGCTTCACAAAACTGTAATGTTTTGTATTGACTGTATCAAATGATACTTTTCTTTTATAATATTGAGTTACCGAAACAGGATGTGTCAACACAAGTCAACACTAATTATTGCACAAAATGAAACATTTATTTTATGTGTATAAGCAGGGAAAGAGATAGAGAGGTAGCAAGACTGGCAAGTGCCACCTCTGGTGCCTAAATGGCCACCCCAGGTACCCCACAACAAGTTTAATCCCAGTAAGTCAAAAATGGCTGAAATTTGGTCATTTTTAGCTACGGTCAAACTAAATTTTAGCTCARTGCTTCTAAAAACAAATCATTTAAAGACATTTGGAATAAGCTSTGGTGAGTGGCAACCATCTTGAATTTTAAAATCCAGAGGGTTTTTCTTTATTTGTATGTGTCCCACAAAAATAAATAAATAAAAAAAACCTTGGCCAGCCCTGTGCCACTCCTTGCAAAAAAGTCTAGCTCCGCCCCTGTTTATAACTCAAAGAGTGGATGTAATATGTTTATGCCAAAGCTGATTTAAAGTAGTAACTCTATAATGGTGCGTTGATGGTAAATTTATTAATAAACAGGCAGGTACAACAGTAATGAACATTCTTTGAGAGTTAACACAAAACTTTTGTGTGGGAGCGCTCGTGGGGTCCATAATATGTTATTCTTTTGAAATGAAACATGCCAGCTACTGCTTGATAGAGAATCAGCAGCTCAGCATAAAAAAGAAAAAGAAAAACTAAATTCACTGTCCAAATGGTACGGACAAAACCAAGCAAATATGAACTTTCAGTTTACAGAACAGACTCATTGTTTAAAATATTCATTTTTTTGTAATTATTAATGTTTAAAWTWTTCATTTTTTTGTAATTATTAGTAAGTAAGTAAGTAAGTATGTAAGTAAGTAAGTAAAGTTTTATTTATAAAGCACCTTTCACAGAAATATATTCACAAGGTGCAGTGCAATCATTAACAGTATAAAAATGGTGGAAAGATATAATGAAACAGTAAACATAATTACACAAAAGCAATGATAATTGAAACATCAAATCAAGAATTAATTTCTAAAATTGTAAATCAAATTTACAGCCATCAATAATACACAAAACATAATGAATGAGGGAGAGAAAAATATGGCGTAAGTTCAATAATAAAAAACACAGATTTGCGAGCATTCACTATGGAGGTAGGCTGGCATTAATGGTGAAATTGTTAGCTAAATGCTTGGGTGAAAAAGTGGGGTTTTAGGAGTGACTTGAAAGAGACAATGTTATCAAGGGAGCGCAGATTAAAAGGGAGTTCATTCCAGAGCCTGGGGGCCACAGAGGAGAAGGCACAGTCACCACGGGTCTTGAAGCGAGTGAGGGGAACCATAAGGAGATGTTGATCCTGTGAGCGGAGGTCCCATCTGGGGTTGTAAGGGGAAATGAAAGCCAGTGAAGTTCTGCTAGGATCGGGAAGATGTGGGTGAATTTGGAGGTTTGGGTTAGGAGTCTTGCTGACGAGTTTTGGACAAGCTGAAGGCGATTTAACTGATTCTTCTTTAGGCAGGTGAACAAGCTATTACAATTGTCTTAGCGGCTAGAAATGAAGACATGAATTACCATTTCCAAGTCTGAGGTGGACAGCAGGGCACGGAGAGGTAATACGAAGCTGAACGTAGCATGTGGAAACMAAATTCTTTATGCATTTAGTTAAAGACAGATCTGAGTCAAGATTTACTCCCAGGTTGCGCACATTTTGCTGGACAGTTGAACTCAAAGAGCCGAGATGTTATTTTATCTTAGGGATTTTATTTTCAGGGGCCAGGATCAATGGGCCTCATGCAAGAACATGTTCGTA
>NW_013953242.1:114758-123355 GCF_001266775.1 Austrofundulus limnaeus
ACATTGGTGAATGCCACAAATTCTCCTAAATCACTCGAACGCACAACTTAAGAACAAATCTGTTTACATGAATGGTTCTTGCATGAGGCCCAATGTCTTTGTATTATGGGCTTCATAAATATGAGSTAATAAACAATAAGGATAAAAATGTTTGTTTTCTGTGTTTCTCATTCACTGGAGATGACCTCACAACTAGATTGAAAACAAAATAGTTTTTATACATTATTTATTTGATTTTGACACTTCCACTAGAAACAATTTCCCTCTTTATGTCCTGCTGCACAGCTGATCAGTCACTGTTTCCTGACTCCATTAGCAAACATTTACATTTCCTTTTAAAAGCTTAGGCTCTTCCAGACTGGACAGAATCATTACTTACTGCTGACACTTAATTACAGAAGCAGGCAGGGAGGAAGACATAAAGAGAAAATAAAAGCATGYACGTTAAGTCTCTCTGACAAAGTTTCTTGTCTTCTTGATTCCCATCCGTATTGTTTTGTTTTAATGCATTTGTCTCTGAAAAACATTATTTGATGTCATATTTAAAATGAAGATATTGGAGGTCTAAAACATTGTTTTATTGTCATGATTATATTTATTCTGGCCAGACTGAATATTCACCATCACATATTGTCCACTGTGTCTTTGAATTTTCTGAGGATATGTTTGCTTCTATTTCTTGGTCTTTCCAGTCCAGCCTGGATAATAAAACTTAACTCATTTAAGGAAGAAAAACCTTTCTGAGATTCTAAAAACTAATATACTGCTCAAAAAATAAATAAATGGAACACAAACAACACAATCTAACTCCAAGTAAATCAAACTTCTGTGAAACCAAACTGTCCGCTTAGGAAACCACACTGATTGACAAACAATTTTACAAGCTGTCAGCATATTCAGCTTTGTATAGAACAAAGTATTCAATGATAATATTTCAGTCATTCAGATCTAGGATGTGTTACTTGAGTGTTCCCTTTATTTATTTATTTATTTATTTATTTATTTGAGCAGTGTAGAAAACAACCATAATATATAATGCGAATGTGTGGGCATGTTTTTGCTATATTGTGGGAACCATTTTCCAGAAAGAGGCAGACTCGGGACCAAACATGCATCATAGGGACTGATGCCCAGTCACCACAGGTACRGATGCTATTCAGGTTGTGTGAATCGAGTTTAGGTTAGTTTTAGGACCAGGTAGGTGGTACCTGTGAGGTTAATTTTAGAGTAAATTTCCAGGGTTGGACTACAAAATTACCAGAACATGAATTGGTCTATCTATTGTCCCCACAGGAACATAAAAACAAACCTGTGTGTTTGTTAGAGATTATTTCATGAAGATGCATTTATTTTTTGTTTTKTTCATATATGCTCATTCTGTCTAAGGGCAAAGAGATAAAAACATAAAATTAAATAGTTTGCTTCCTTATTAAGTGAACAAATCTAAACAACCATATGTTGTTTGCGTCAGTTTGTTTCCGCTGTAGCAACACTTGATTTGACACAAACCAGCTCCAACTGAACTTCACTGAAGTCAAGTCTGTGGCATGAATCAACAGCTCATTAGCTGTGAAGCTGAGGATGTGAGGACACAGTGTGTAGTTTGTGTGCATAGTGAGGCAGTCACTGATTAAAACTTTGTTGCAGTTTTAAATAAATTTAGGAAGGGTTGTATTCTTCAATATGTTAAATTATTTCCCTTTTTTCAAATTCATTTGATACAGGCTCATCTATTTCTGTTTCTTTACCTGCTTTCTCCATTCAGGGTTGCTGGTGTTTATATCGGGTGCTGGGTTTTCATTTTTTACCCAGAAAATGTGTTCATGTTCTCTCCTGTTACATATTATGATCACGAGGTGGTGCTGTGACAGAATAGGGCAGAGGACACTTGAAATAGAAAAAAATAAAATAAACTGAATGAATAACCAAATTTTCCATGTCAGGGTGATGAGAGCACCCCAAAACCTATAGGCCATAAACTGAGCTGTAAGGTGAAGCTCTCCATTGGTCTATGGTCCTTACCYTCACCTACGGCCATGAACTTTGGGTAGTGAAAGAATAAGATTGTGGATAAAGCTGTCTGAATTTTTATTTGCAGGTCCAAAGTCCTTCACAGAGCCATATAGAAACAAAGACACACTCTCACTCACTCTTCGAGACAATTTACTGTTAAATGTTATACTAACACATTCTCACTCCCGACTCATCAACACATTGACGCTTTTCCAAGGTTCCCTCTGCGTCTTATTTTGACACGTCAGGTGACCCCCTCGCGTCAGTCCTTGCCGCCCGCGGCTTTTCCAGGTTGCGCCACCAGGGGTCTTTGGGTCGGGGTTCTGAGGTCAAAATAAGGGATCAGAATTAATGGTTAATTTTAGGTACTGGGGTCAGGAATAGGATGTCTACGACAAATAATAGGTAATTTTAGGCTTTGGAACACGTAGTTGACGTGAATTTCCTACATTTCTAAAAATTGTCAATTTTAGGTATCAGGGCTAATGGTTAATAGGGTCAGGGACAGGAAGTCTAAAGTGAATTAAGGTAATTTTAGACTTTGGGACAGTAGTTTTTGCGCATTTTCTACACTTTCTGAAATTATGATGACAGATTACACCCCATCTCGTCAATAACTGACGCGAGGGGGGTGCCCGACACGTTAAAATCAGACGCAGAGGGAACCTTGGAAAAGTGTCAACAACTTGGTAGTGAAAATGGGTTGGTTATGCACCTAACATGCATGTTTTAAGTCTGTGGAAGGAAACCAGAGTACCCGTAGCCCAAAGCATGCATAGTAAGAACATGCAAACTCTGCTCAGTAAAACCCTAAGGAGGAGATCCTGCAACTTCCTTGCTTGTTTTTAAGATTTTGAAACAAGTTTCCCCTCTGAGTGTAACATATTTCACCAAACGGCCCTGATTTAACAGTCTCTGCATGTGTGAATTATTGTCAGGGTAGAACATTTAAATAGAAACTGATAGAGGAGTCAAAATAAAGAGTAAGAAGTCGGAGGATGGAAATAAATCTGTGTTGGGCAAAAGGTGATTTATTTTTACAGAGTTAAACCAAAGTGTCAAAAACCACAGAAGATCAGTCATGTAGTTTCCTCATCACACTGCATCACTTGGCAGAAAAAAAAATTAATCTTATCTGACTTGTTTCTGTTACTTTCTCATTCAGAATCAACAGATTCAAACAACAGCAACATCCAAACTTCAGCTTCAGCTGTTTGACTGTTACACAAAACGTTCTGGTCCAAAGATCAGACAGAYAGTGCAGAGGCAGACATGTGGATAAAGGAAAGGAAGAGAGAGAGAAAAAAAAGGTTAAAGATTTGGGCTGATCGCAATAGAAGCTCAACAAATACAGTTTTGTGTGACAAAAATGAGATAAACAGCAGGTGATGGGTTTGGATGTGACAGAGGACCTCCTGTAAAAAATAAAATAAAATAAAAAATAAATAAATACAATAGATCAGAAGCTGACTGCTGCGTACGTCTCCTTTCTCTCTCTCCTGAACTTTTCCTGCTCCCCTCTGTTGGAACACAGAAAACTACAGCTGACTACAAAGTTGTTTTGCCTTCAGGGAAAAAAAAAATGAGGTGACAGAAGAGACGAAGTGGTGAAAGTGCCRTCTAACTTCTTTTGAAATTTTCTCCTTAAATTGGATTTTATTAAACTGTGCTGTTGCAGTGAGAGGGAAGTGTCAGATGCTCGGTTGAGTTTTATTTTATAAGGCTGCTGCTTATTGTATCTGATAAAATGGATTTAGTTCTTTGAACCGTTAGACTCTCCATCACTTGGGGTGTTAAATTGAATGTTTAAACAACAGTATATATATTTTAGGGGCTTTACTCAAACTGGTTCAGGAAAACAGTGGCAGAGTCTGTTTAAGGTAAATATTAACACTTTTTATTTTACGTTTTCATAAACAATACTTACAAAAATGTTTTTTTTCTATTTCACAAGTAATTTTAATTTATTTCTACTCACTTTTACTGATAATTGTATTTAAAAATGGCATACACTGTACAACCCCTGTAATAACCAATTTGTCACGTTTTCAAATAGTAATGAACAGATGTTGGCTAATTAATGATTTTATGAACATCAATTAATGCCAGTGGCTGATATTTAACTTTAAGTTTGCATTTATTGTGTTGGGATATAAGCATTGTAAGTCATTGCAACTTAGTGGAAAATAATTGGTTAGACATGTTTTACTGTTCAACAAAGGATTTTATGAACTTGTTTTTTTTAATACATAAATACAATCAGTTTCAGCTAACAGACAGCAGTTTAATGATTATTGCTCACATTTATTTTGCTATCAGCTTTATGTCTCATTTAGAACCATCTTTTTGCTTTGCCATTGTTTTTCCTCTTTAATAAATTCATTTTTGGTCAAGAGGCTTGGACAAAACATTTCAGCTAACATCAGAAAACCATTATTATTTTTTGCTTGCCACAGCCAGAAACAAATATCAGCTGAGGCATTAAAGGATATCTACATAAACATCATCAGACTGATAAAAAGCGTCAGAACTACACTGGTAAAACTCTCCCTCCTTAAATATCTCCATACATCAGCTTCAGCATGAATATGTAGCACCCATTAGTAACACTTAAGAAGACTAAACATAACAATGTATGTCTGGGTTTAACACACATAATGCAGCTGAGATACAATATTTATTAACAACCCAAAAAGACTCACTTTTTCCTTTTTGTATCTTCTTTTTTATTCATTTTTTTCCACCTCATTTCATCACATTTTATCTTGTTTTCCATTTCTTTCTCCAACCCATTTTTTCTTTAATGCCAACTTTGTTTAACCATTTATTGAACACATCGGGAGGATGTTTTACTAGTAGCGGCAATATGGAAACAATATCTTGATGCATGCTGAAACCCTGTGGAACATTTGTTTCGAAACACTGTTCTGTTGTGTAAACTGTTTATATATATATATATATATATATATATATATATATTGTAACACGTCACCGACTGATTCAAAACATTTGAAAACAGGTCAAAGAAATGTGAACAAGCTGTCTGATTGTGAGTCTGTTGATAAAGAGGACACTGACATAATTTATCAAAGGAAGATGTGCCATTTCACATTGGTGAATAACATCCCACAGTTCCAACTATTAGCCAGAATGGCAGGCCTACCTTCCAGTATTAGATTTTATCATGTCCCCTACTAATATGTTGTGTTACTCTCCAAATACATGGAAGTTGTAGTAGAGCAGTCAAGTTTATAAGCTATTTAGCGCAACATCAACAAATTCTCCAAACCAAATACTAAATTACTTTGAAATTTTTGTTTTTTAAATAAAAATTCCACTTTTTGATCATTTGTTCCTCATTCCATTATCATACAATATAGAAAAACCTTGGTGTTTTAGTACCCTTATAGCATGTTGTTTTGAGGCAACCAATCAAATTTCTTTTTATTTTGGGCGGGGGTTGGGGGGGTATTTCATGATCAATATAACAATAAGGACCCCCAAGCTCCTAAAAATATATTTTTCTCCAAATATTAAGTCAGGCCATAGATGGAACTATGTTTGTAGACAGAGGAATGATTTTTTAAGTGGAAACACCTGAGCTAATAAGCAGATGCAGAGCAGGTATGAGTGAGCAGCTGAACACAAGAGTTATACCTCTGATAATTTGTTTGATACCAAGTGTGAATGTTATTAATTAATAATATTTATAATCATTATAAAGAAAACTAAGTTGTTGTAGCATTTTCCTGCATATAAATAATCATTTCTGATTAGATTTCACTTGTTCCTGTGACAACGGCTCAAGAAGGAAGAAAACCCCACTTTGACTTCAGATTATTTTCTAAAGACTTCTGCATGGAACTTCCTTTGTGGCTCGAATTAACACCTCTCATACAAACCCCCACCAGATGTCCTGACGCCTTACTGTTAATAGATAAGAATTGCCACATTCCTGTTCCGAACCTCACAAGTTCTGTTGTTTCCATCCCCCATAAGCACAGGACTGTCTGTTGGTTCCTCTTCAAAGKGATCATAAATGCCTTTAACCAGACTCTTCGGCGTGACTGAGAACAAAGGACCTACATTCTTCATTAAATGTGAAAAAAGGAGAAAAGGCAAAGGAATCTGTGTATCTAATGTTTTCTGTCTTATTGCAAAGAATGTCATCTAATCCATTTTTCTTACAGAAAAGAACTAAAAAGACCATAAAGGATCTACTAAGTTTTGCTTAGTTAACTATTCAACAGCTGTGAGCATTGTGGTGTTAATAGTTTTGATGAAATGTTTTCCTGAAGAAGGTGTGTGTTTTATTCCATGATTTAATCCTTAGAAACTTTAGGACTTGAATCTTTAATTAAAAGTGTGACACTCTTGTTTTACTGAGGCAAGCAGATGTATCTCCCTTTTAATTAGATGCAAGATAATTAAACTAAAACACTCCCTTTTTCTTTGTCCTGAAGTAAAGTTTTCCCTCCAAAACAGATTTGATTTGTTAAAAAAAAACTTTTCCTGTATATGGTGTAACATTTTTATTGGCCAACTAAAACCTTGACTCCACCCATAACAGAGGTTTTAAAAGTTAGTGCAGCTCTCGAGACAGAGAGAAGTAGAAGACAAAGACAGAAGAAGACCGACAGAGAAAGAGAGTTTTTCAACATCAGAAGCCAGAAACAGCTTTCCAGAAGCTCGGCAGAGGCCCTGCCTGCCATCCCCTCCCCATGGGCTGGGCAGGATGGTGGCCATTCTGCATCTCCCGCTGGGTTGAATGAACAGCCAACGTTTAATATCAACTCAACATCTGAGTTTGATTTTATAGAAGTAAAATAAGCTAATTTTAATTTATGTGTCGTTTTTAGTTCGTTTTCTCTACAAAGTTGAAATCAAATTAATAAGTTTTGCAGCCACCTGGGAGGACCGGACCCCATTGTCACCAGCTCACCACCCACCTTTCTGACTGAAGGGCCAGCAGCTGAACAGACACCCTGAGTGTCCGACTGGCCACTACACTGAAGCAGTTCTTTGGGGAACATCACCTGAGATCCTTCGGTCAGCCGACGACTACTTCTGGTACCGCAATCAGCAGAACAAAAGGGTAAAAGTGAACATTTGTCCTGGTGACAAACAGGTGCTCAGACGTAATTTGATTCTTATCTTTGTATGAGATTTGGTAAACTGAACGATTTTCTCCCTAATTTAATTAGGACCCCCTTAGTTAAATCCTCAGCTAAAAGCAAAACTCACCTCACCTCACTCCAAACCTCAAACTCACCTCTCAAGGTTTATTTTATTTATTTGTTTGTTTGTTTGTTTGTTTGTTTGTTTGTTCACTTGTGATTGCAAACTCTGTCAGTTTTACCTGGTTCACCATGTCATCACTTCTTACTCACCATAGTTGTAAATACATTTAATCTGTAAATAAATGGCCCGTGGAGAACGTGCCAACATAAGCTAATGTCAATTTTGTGTCTTGATAAAGTATTATTGGTTCTGATAAGGACAAGGACTCATCAAACGATTTTGGGTACATTTATTGTGAGATTGATTACAATAAAGTCACAGGTTTTCGTCTCTTTCCTGGGTTAATTTTTGATCAAATTAAGAGTGTGGTGCCTCGAGGTAAAATAATTTGCGTATTTAAATAATTCACAAATTATCCATTTTAGAATATACCCAAAACCCCTACATTGTTAATACAACAAAGTGGTCCTTACTTAAACTGAAGCCCTCAACAATCAGGTGAAACAGAGTTGTAACTGCAAATGTGAAGCAGTGGGTCAGAAAATAAAGATTCCCTAAATGAAAGGAAAACTCACTTCCAGCTTCTATAATCTGGTGATTTAATGTTCGTTTTCTTCATCRTGATGATCTGATCACCATCTGCTGAGCTGCAGTGTTTGTTCTCTCAGCAGATGTGATCAAAAGCTGTCAGAAGGAGAAAAGCCCTCACCTGCAAACTAACAGCAGAGCTCAGCCACTTTGCCCTGGATTCAAGTGGAATCACGTTTGTCGGATGCATTTAAAGCACCATATTCAGACAATTTCTAGTCAAAATGCCTATATTTATACTTATTTTCCAGTGGTGGTGCCACCATAAATCTATATTGCATTTTGGAGAGATGTTTTTTTTTTCTCTGTTTTGTTTTGTGTGTGTGTGAAATCCAACATGTAGATGAGCTGCTTTGTTCTTCAGGCCATATAATCACGAGAATGAATTTCTAGTGAGAGAGTTGTTACAATCTGAAGGGGATAGAAATGTTTGTCAAACCTAAAGTTAGAACCAGTTTGAGGGAACGGAATCCTTCCAGTTTGAGGGAACAGAATACTTCAGTCCAGGGAAGAAAATTATGTAATAATCTGGAAGTTGATGTTAAAAATGCCAGATCAATGTGTATATTTAAGGGAATGATAACTATTTTTTAAATTTGTTTGATAAATACATATGGGTATAATGTACGAATTGTTGCTCAAGATGAAATTAAACCTTTATTGTTTTTCTATTATTTTTTTTTACGTTTTTGTAAATTGAAGATTATTTTTGATTGAATTTATTTGTTTGAGCAAAAGGGGCAGACATCATAAGA
>NW_013953242.1:124144-125785 GCF_001266775.1 Austrofundulus limnaeus
GCACAAATACTTAAAATGTGAACATAAAAAGTTAGTTACTGCACATATTGGCACTGGGACGTGTCTAGCAGAACTTTTCTCATCTCAAAGAGGTTTAATCCTAAATATTTCCTGCAGCCTGATTTCTCTGAGCTTCATTCATTAATGTCTGTTTGTGATTTTCCACTTGTGTGCATGGGAGSAAACATACACATGCACATCTCTTTTACATTAAAACAAAAAAAAATGTTTTCAACCATGAGATTCTGTCCACTGTTATTTTCACATCCAAGTTTGTGCAACACAGTTTAAAAGAAACAATATTTTGGACACAAACTTCCAATCACATTCCATTTTTGCATACTGGCATTCCATTTCCAAGGTGTACTCGGAGTCAAGGCTGTAAGAAAATACTTTCAGCATTATATAATGATCTGAAACAGTAGCACACTAATGGGATTTTCAGCAAGGCTTGGTTATCACATTTTTGTTTTGKTTTGTTTATTTTTGACRTSTTCAACAAGCAGCAGCTTTAAAGATTACATATACTGTAGCTCAMATAATGATCTGTATATAAAGCAGCWCAGCAGTAGCTGTATTATAACACAGTCTCAGGCTACACTATTCAAACAGTATTGATTCCATACAGTGTCCAGTGCTGATGGTTTGAATAAAGTCTGACCTCTGCTCTTTTTTATGTTGATTATTTTTGCAGGGATGTTGTTGTATTGAACAGGCATTACCTTTTGTGACATTCTGTACGGAACAGAAATAGCTGTAAATGAGGCTTATGTTTGGTAAACTACAAATTAACACATTTCTACACAAGGCATAATATTTTGACTAGAGTACGTTGTAATATTGCCATTTTATTTATTCACTTTGCTCAACCTAATACATAAGCAATATTGTGTACATGAMAGGAATACATCGTGAATTTTACATGGTCATATTCAAATTCTCACCCTCTTGGATGTTTTATACTTTTATTGCTGACAGAAGTCAATATGGTAAATGTAAATTAGACTGTTTTTACCTTAGCCTGAATTTGACTATCACAAATTAGAGAAATTATCATTACAAGCAAGGTTGGCATATATTTTTAAACATAAACTGTAATGTACCACGCTCTACCACACTGTTATTTAGGGTTTTCAATCCATTGCCCTTGTTTTTTCTCATTTCTCTCTCTCTTTTTCTCAGTCTTTATCGCTTTTTCTCCCATCCAATCTTCACAATCTCACATTTTCTCTTTATCAGGTCGAACTCCATCTCCACCATTTTCTCACRYTGTTTATTCAGGAAGACCATTTAGTCTCTAGATGCCAAGCTTTTGTCAAATAAGAGCACTTGCTCAAATCCATTGCAACAACTTCCTCATCTTTTATGCATGTTTCTTCCATTCATTCACTGCTTTTAGGTCTCCTGACTTATTGTCTGTCAGATAAGGAAAATAGATTCAGCTCCCCTGAGCAAGTGAAGGAGAGCTGATGAGATGTGATTAGTATCAGCTCAGGGAGAAGCAAGCTCTTGACTAAAAGTTGTTAAAAAAGGTAGACTGTGTTCTTTATACTGGTGAGACCATATTTCTGCAGCACTTCATATTTTCACGCGCGCGCGCGCACACACACACACACACACACACACACACACACACACACA
>NW_013953242.1:126374-129806 GCF_001266775.1 Austrofundulus limnaeus
TATATATATGCTGTATATATCCAGCACAATTCCACTTGATTCTAATCTCCCTTCTCTCCTCCATCTGGGGTTTCTCTCATTAGCCGTGTTTCCATCCAATATTAATTCGAATTTTGAACAAATTTTTAAAATTTTGCAACAAAGAAAAAAAAGAAAAAAATGCTAATCAGACTTGTTTTCATCAACTGGCTTGTAGCAAACCAATTATGTCAGATGCATGCATGTGATAAACAGGAAATAAAAGTCACATTTCAGGATAATGGAGAGAAGTTATCAGGAACACGCTGCTACTATCAAAAGTTGTAATTATTCTGTCATATCAACTAGTTTTGGTTATGTTACTGCTGTCTGGAGATGTAGAGAAAGAAATGTGATTCTCTTCACATTACGGGAATAACTCAGAATACGCCGACAGCGGGTGGAGGGTCCAGCTGCAGTCGCTCTGGTATCGGTGCCGTTCAGACAGTGAGAACAGCTGATCAACATGTTAGGTAAATGTTCACTACGTCAGAACTGATTCGGCAAATGTGTTTCCATCTCTCCTTTTGCACATTAACTCTTTTTCGAAAAACTCAAAAACCACCTCAAGCGAGAGTATCATGTGTTTTTGCGAATTAGAGGATGTTTTTTTCAAATCGTGCCATTTCCATTAATCTTTTCTGATGTGATACTTCAAATGCACATTAAAAAATGTTGATGGAAACATGGCTAGTGACATGGATTTATCTGGTAGAGTTTCAACTAGGCCAATCAGTGAATATAAGGACAAGTTTTTAACAATTATGTCAATTTTCTGCACTGTTTTATTCTGCCCATAGTTTGTCTGTGTTGACAAGGCATCCAAATTAAATTGAATTTGTCTCTCAAAGCCTGCAGCACTCATTTACAGCCAACTCGTTCGGCTCGTCTCTATTCCCAGTAGGGGATGCTTGTTTACGGCTCACATAATGTTTGGTTAGCTTCTTAGCATAGCTTTCTTTACAGTCAAGCTGGCACACTGCATATGTCAGCCAAATATTAGTGATTGGGTAAAATCAGATCCAATCATTTTAAACTTCAACAAAGTCCACACATCCAGCAAGAAATCATTTCTCAATAGCTGAGTTTCCAGACCCTCTGCACGAAGCAAAACGAAGAACAGGGGGCTGGTTTTTACCAGGCTGCAAAATGTGAAATCAAATAAAATTGCTGAAAATATTGTAAGACATACATTTTTTTACATTGATTTATGTGTTTCTATTATCCTGACTGTTACAAGAGAACCTGACCTTTGGTTTTACAAAAGCCTTTAACAACAGAAATTATAGAAGATTTAACAAAGAACAGTAATGCTTACAGGGCTCTTATCTAATTTGTGAATYATGAGCATTTCTGAGAGTTTTTTTTCCTAGATGTCTCGAACTAAATGTGGTAAGACATATATGGATTTAATGAAAACAACTGTTTTAAACAATATATGGATCTGTAAAAATACACTCACAAGAACCTTACATGTTAGAGAGTTTTGTGGTCTTTAGAGCATTTTTAAATTCTGAAGTATATAATAAGTTCAGTTCTGTCAAAACAGGCTTTCTGTTTACCAGTTTTGTTATTTGTCATGGTTATATATGTTTTATGGCCTTATATTGTTTCACTAGTTTTTTTTTTCCTCTTTGTTTCTTAAATGTCTTTCCAATGTTAACATACAGCACATTTATTTTGTACATGGTGCAAATACAATTAGCTAAACTGAATTCAACATAATTGCTYGTTCACTCACTCGCTCGCTCGCTCACTCACTTTTGATCTATCTTAAAAACTAACTGAAATAAAAATTATTCTTTATCATCATCATTTTCATTCTGTAATTTGAAAACAAATACTGTAGTTTAGAATTTGTCATGGATTCATACTTTGTATAATTAAAAAAACAACAACTTTTTGATCCTCAAAACTATGTATACTGCATCAGTTTGACTGTTTGTAGAGTATAAATAAAAGTTAACAAACACTTACACACATAGTGTCACACATCACAAATCATATTGACATTCAACTGAATACAGACTGTGTTGTTTGGCTTGGTGTATTAACATATGAATAACAGCTGCTCATCTAGATTTGACCAGACAGAAGTGACACAGAAACCAAACACATGAAGTCCTCTGTGACTTATAATTTCTTATCTTACTTTCTTTGACCAGTATTTATGTCACACACATTTTATCTGATTGTCTTTTTAAATATACAAAGTACACTCKTGTTTTTAGATACAAATGACCAATAATTAATTTTTTTGGCTTCAATACAACAAATTTGGTCTAATTCACTTCTTCCGTACTTGTGTTTTTATGTGTCAATTGTTAAGCTTTTTTTTTTTCATTATTTTATTTTATTGTTTTAAAGTTTTGAAGCAGCTCTGATGAAGTCCGAAGCCAGCCAGACTACCATGGAACAAGAAGTCTGGAGTAGCCTGAACCTAATGATGCTCAGCATCCTAACCCCCTCAAAAACTGAATGACTAATTCAACGCTCTACAAGAAACAGAATCAAAGAGTTATTACTGCTGATTCTTTARATCTGACAGTTAATAAGCATGTCTTTGTTTTATTTTCTGAAAATATTGTGAGCAGGTATGAATCATCATGAAAATAATTCCCATTATGTTGAAAAACAATCTTGGCAGTAATCTGCTGCCAAATGGAGTATTTAAACTGTCAAAGCAAGAATTGAGTGTAATTTTTCACGGCACTCCGTGAGAACTGAGGAGAGGCAGCTCTTTGCCTGCTGCATTAGTAATGTTGAAGAGATAAAAAAACAATGAAAGAACAAGATGATATTTTAATTGAAGTTTAATTTTCATCATAAGATAGATATTTAGGCATTGCATTTTTTTCTTTAAATGTGTGTGAGTGGCTTTTTACTGTCTGCACCTTGGTGCTGTCCCGACTAGTCGACGTGACCGGTTACGTCAACTGCATAAATGCGTYGACACGCACAACATACTGTTGACACGTCGTTTTACGTGAATGCGTCGCAAGAAGAGAAGGCAAAGAAAATGGCGACACCCGGTCCAAGCAGTACACGCAAATAAGATCCCGATGACAGAGTTCAGCCAAGGAAACGTCCAAAGACGTCGAAAGTGTTGAAGTATTTTAAACCAAAAGAAAAGAGCTTGGTTGGTTGTTGACCCTGTAAACTGGAGTTAGCCTAGCATAGTAGCACCACCGCAATGAACGAACACCTGAAGCACAAACATCCTGGTGTTCTGCTTGAAGATGAAGGCAGGAGGAAAAGTGCAGAATCGTAAGTCCTGTTGTTATATTGCTTTTTGGCATTAACGTAATGTATTAAGAATAATAACGTTGGCAGCAACAGTCTCTGTGGTACTTTCTGATTGTTAGCGTCGATGTTGTCTTCGTCAGAGAAACTGAAACTTACACACTTCAGGCA
>NW_013953242.1:131066-132999 GCF_001266775.1 Austrofundulus limnaeus
TATTTTTTCCTGTAATACTTCATTATAATTTTTTTTAAGACAAAGCTAATTGAAAGGGAAACTTAGCAGAGTTACAACCAGGGATTACAAATATTTTTTTTTCTTCTGCAGTTCAGCGCCCCCTCCAGCAGATGGCACTCTAGGCGACCGCCTAGTTCGCCTATGCCAAGAGCCGGCTCTGTGTAGATATCAGTATTTTAGTTAGTCGGTTTGTAACATAACTGGATGAGTATGGAGGTCACAACATATAATGGAAAATATTATTAAATTATAGGGTACTAATAGGCCCTTTGAGATGTCCAAATTAAGGGTAACAGGATTGTTTATGTACATTGTTTGATCTTATGTCATACAGCTGTTTACACAAAATAAATGTATATTTGTTTTTCCTCACTGATAAACTTGCATAATATACTTTATTTTACAATCTAGATYAGAATAGATCCTTGATGTTCTGCTTGATATTACTTAATTATTAAACAAATAGCAACAAACTGAGTCTTTCCATCTCCCTTATCATTTTGTCTTCAGGATTTACTGGCAGCAATGGGGCTCCTCTAGTGATTCTAACAGAGGTTAAATTTTATGGCCATAGCAGACCAGCCACCCCCCACCCCCGCCAAAAAAAAATACATTTAAAGAGGGGAGGGGAAGAGTCACTGATGCAATCTGAAACCTATAAAGCAAAAAGCTGTAAAGTGAGATACTTGTTTTTTTTTTTTTTTTTTTCATTTTGTCATGCGGATGTAGTTCTGTCTACTTCCAGGCAAACACTTCAGGATGTGATGCAATTTATGCGTAAGGCTGAGGCTAAACTGATATTTTAGTTGTATTCAAGTGTCAAAGGGTTAAAACCAACTCTKGTCTTTGTTCTGCTTCAAAGAGTTGGGCTGCTCCCAGACAGCTGTGACAGGACCAGATTTGGAAGATTTAGAGGATCAGGACGCAACTGAAACAGGAAGCAGCAGAAGAAACAGAGCATTAATGAGCTGAAAAACCATGTAAGACAACCTGTTTGTTGGAAGGACGCTGGGTGGGGAGCAATAACCAAAAAGACATCACTAGTGTGTTGCTCATTTCTTAACTATAACAGTTTTTAGGGGTTACACAAAAGCTGAAAATGAGATTACCATTTGATGTAAAAAAGAAAAAAAAAAACAACTCAATTTTTGGAGTTTAGCAGCTCATCATCATTGTTTTATATTTTTAAATGTGGATTAACAAATTAAATCTGTGTTGTGGAAGGAATTGCGCATCGCAAATGATAAAAGAAACATAAAAAAACAATTCAATAAAAATTTGGGGGAATTGAACTTGTGAGTAGTGTCATGTCTTCTGTTGTCTAACACTGACTTAAACTCATCAATAACTAAAATGATCCTAATCTTATGTACCAACATCATCTCCATGTTGCATTCATCATACCCCTGTGTTAGTTAATCCCCACTGCATGGAGGGAGAACTAATGAGAAAACAAAGGCTATCACAGAGACACACAAAAAGAAGTTTACACTGAATGAAACATAAACATCCTCATCACGGTGCTGAATCCCATCATGGGGAGAGATTAGTTTTAGAGCTGAATGCCTCACAGAGCATCACTGCCACCGCACACTGACTGTTGTTAGTTAATCAGCTGCAGAGTGGAGATCTGAGCTCAAACACTGTCAGAATTTGAAGTGACTGATAAAATATGGGTCAACATGTTTAAGGAATTTCAATTTTCCTGTTGCTATTAAGCATGAAGGTTTCCAAAATCAGATTTATTTTTAGCTTTTTGAAATAATCTTGTGGGAACAAAGAGGACAGCCAGCAGCAGGTGCTTGTACCTACTCTGAACAACACCATTTACTGTTTTAATTATTTATATATATATAAAATTTACATGCTAAAATGAATGCCAGCTGTAATTTTTAATTCCAGGTGTGTGCTC
>NW_013953242.1:133871-139755 GCF_001266775.1 Austrofundulus limnaeus
CTGCAGCTGTTTAGATTTATTTTAACATTTGATATTAAAATATTCATTTATTAAACATGAATTCTATAAAACAATACTATTTTTTTACTTGTATTAGGCAACATAAAAAAACCAAATGTTCCAGCTTCCTCTGTTTGTTCTTACAAGGGGGAAAGAAAGACAATTTTTACAAAGGAAGAATAAATCAGTGCAGCCCTGCTGGATCAGTGTGTGTCTGTGGGCTGAATAATAACAGCTCAACTTGTTCACTGGAAGAATGAAAGCCACAAAGAAGACACTCTCAACAGAAAAGAGCAATTACTGTTTGACCTTTAATGAAGCTTGACATGATGTGAGTGCAGTCAATTAGCTGATCTATAAGATGATCAGCAAACTGAAATTAAACAGACAACAAGTAGTTCTCAATGTAGATGGAGAGGTGTGAAATTTATAAATGTCATCCACTTTATTTCATTGTTCTGCCAAAACCCAGACTAATGACTTAATGCATTAGCAGCATCTCAGCCCCACAGTTCCTTCAGCAACAGATCTGTCTCAGTCTCTAACCCCTGCAGTGTCTCTGTCCATATGAACAGTGTTTCTACTGTCAAACCAAACAGACAGACTGAGTCTTTTCCACWGCTGAGAGTCAGGACTGGTTAAACACTATCAGACAGAGAGGTGGACCAGAGRCWGCAGACAGGAACAAAACACAACACAGCATGAAACCASCCAAGACACACACGCCACTAGCAATTACACGATGATGATAGTATTTAAGTTGAAAAATATGTTATATTGTATGATTGTGTTTCACGTTCATAAACTCAGTCCATGTGAATGAATAATAATTTAAAATTGTACAATTTTCATATGATAATTTAATATTCACAGGCTGGGCAAAGCCCTTGAGGTTTTCAGATTATGGCTTTTCTGGAAATTGCTACATTATTATACAAATTGAAAATTTAGCCCACAATTCAAGCCCATCACCACAAATGATGGTTTTAGTTTTGTTAAATGTTTCTAGCTGACATGGTTTAAACTGCTGTAATGATGTAAAATGAACCCTTAGGAAAGCTTAGGTTGATGCCTTTAAAACGCGATGAAACGGATCTAACCCTCAGAGTCTGAGTCTCCGGATAAACCAAACAAATTTTAATTCTGCTACMTCAGAGGWGAGAAATAACACTCAGGTGACTGAGGATATTAAAGAAAACACCAGACTAATAGCTTCACCTTCCCTCCAGACACTAAGACATATTCCCTATCTGGAGTAATTACYACTGCCTCACAAAAATCTTGTTCTACCCTCACAGAGTGAAATCTGCTTCAAACTGGGGCCAACAGATGTTTAAAAAAAGTCCCTTGGAGCAAAGGCTCTAAATGCCCCACAGGCCTGTTGTAGTCTTGGTAACATCGAGCACACACAAACATGACCGGAATCACAATCTTTGYTGCCTTTTTAATATTTCATGTGTTTGTACTTTGACGGTGGTAAACTTTAATGAATTAACATTTTTATGCACACATTTCAAAACAAAAAAAATACAATTCATTCTGCTCTGCTTTGGGCACTAAACGGAATCATGCTCCGCCCGCCCAAAAAAAATACAGGAGTGTTAACACTTGTGTGTTAACTATGACTGTCTTTACAGTGACAGTTTAAGTAGCACTCTCCATTAGCAGGATTCTGACATTGAGGTTGTCTATCCCCTGTAACTCTAAACATTTTGACCTCAATCTACCTGCCTGATGTCACGTCACAATCTCATAGGCAAACAGAAGTGTATTTCCCTGTCAGTACAGTAGCAACACATGTGGAACTCATACTAGTGACAAAGACAAAAACACATTAATAGTCRAGTTCAGTAGGAGAAACACAGAGTGAGCTTTTCACCACCTACTGTGGTTCAGAAACAAGAAACTAGCAAGAATGTCTTATCTTTGCTGATAATACCCATTAGAGACATGTGATATTAAACAGTTACTAATCCAATACTGCGTTGACACAGGTATCAGTAGGATCAGTATAAATAATGATCTGTTTTTAATTATTTTCAATCAGAGTACTGATGTTCTCTAATACTTAAAATTTTARTATACTTTCAGGATAAATGCTTGAGTTTTTGCTTTCCACCAGAATATTTAGATTTTAGAATGCAGGGTGGATTTCAGACAGTTTCTGGGTCAAAATAATGAATAAAAACATTGTAACTAAATCAACTTGAAAAAAAATATACCAATATAAAAAAGGATGTATGTTTAAGAATGGTTTATGATCAGAAAGAAAATATATTAAAAAATGTTTTATCTTTTTTTGCCCTTCTGGAATGGGATAAATCTGCTGACACCAGAAGAGTAAAACAAAGTAAAGTACTGATCTCATCATTTTGGTATCAAATCAATATAATGTTTGTTTTTACTTTGTTCTACTAAAAGTGTGTCACGTCTTTGAATGAAACAAGTCTCACCATCGCAAATTGTATTTGTAACATGCAAAGTTGCTTGATGTGATGTCCARCCTTTTCAGGACATTATAATTTCACAGACTTTTTTCTTTATCTACTCTGAGACAGACTTGGATAAAAAAAATCCCTTATGCTTTCATTTATACTAAGTACAACTTCAGATATTCAGTCAATAAAAGCAGAAGTCAATAGTTCTGTTGCCTTGAACACAGCARAGCTCTTGACATGAGAAGGACTTTGTAAACAGGGATTACTGCTGTCAGAGATTACAACACGAGTGTTTGATAAAGGAAGAACACAGCTCAAAATCAATGAAACAAAACAGCTTGGTGCCCAGGGACACGACTGTGTGTATTACAGAGATAAATTTCCATGTTTTTTCAATACAGCTATTTCTTCAAGCTTAAAAAAAACCCACAATTGTAGGGCATGCACTGTCTTGGTGGTCAGTGCTGCAGTCTTTTAATCTTGAGGATGGTTGCATCAGAAAGAGCATCTGCCATTAAAAAAAAATACTTGCCCAATCATTCATGTAAGTTTGCTTGCTGTGGTAAGCAGCCATATTRAAAACAACAATCAAAACTCACTTTTCATTTTAGGATTAAAATAAACAAGATCTAGGGAAACTGTGGTTGCTTGTTGGGAGGACAAATGATCTTTAATGATCAGAGAAAACAACAATCTGAGTTTGCACTAGTGTCCATCTATTCGAGCAAGTGCAGAAAAACTATTGACTGCAGCTGTCTATAGTGCACATGTGTGATTTTTCACCAATGTTTTACATTTTGAAAAAAAAAAAATCAAAAAATGAGACCTGGCTTCTAAACATGTTTAGTGTCAGAGAGAAAAAAAAACATGGCTGTTGACTTGCTCCTAAACTCGGAAGGAAAATAGTCTGGTTTCACTTAAAAATGGCATCGTGTAAACACAGCCTCAATCTGACAGGAAAGTAAATTTGAACACGCAGTAAAAGTTGATGTGCTGTAACACACTAACTGCATTGGTTTAACTGTTCGCAACCACCTCATTATTCAGCAAAGAGTCCAATTAAACCTAATAGAACATAATAGAACTGTAATCCAGCTCAATTTTGGAYGGCCAGCCTTTTAAGCCTCATGAATTAAGGAGTAATCGGATTGCCCCCAATTTCAATGTTGCATCAGGGCATTTATCTAATCAGTGATCTCTGATCATTACAGGGATGTGATCAGAATTTCAGTGGRCAAAAACAGTGCTGGAAAAAGAAGAGCGAACAAAGAAATGCATCAAAGCTTCACCAWATCACTTCAGAACTTTGTGGTCAAATAATTTGTTGCAAAAATGCATTTAAAAAATTGCTCACACAAACAGTAAAACTCAGCTAAATGAATATTGCAAACCTTGCATTTACAAAGAAACGCTGTGATTTGAATAAAGTTTGTGATGTTTAAGTTGGACATTTTTATTTCAAGTATTTGAATGATGAATGTGGTTTTATGCCAGTCGTCCACAAAACAAGCCTGCTKTGTTTCAGTGCATCCATCACATTCAGCTGTATAATTACAACAAGCACCAAGTAGAGCTAGAAGATCTCTGCCAGCCGCCGTCATTCTTTACCATAAATATTTATGAAGGCATGTGAATAATGTGATTTGTGTGAAACAAAATATTATTTAGAGGAAGGAACAGTGGAGAGCAGGAAGGTGAAAAATGTCAACAAGCAAATCCAAGTATAAAGTTTAACTAGATCCCATTATGTGTTCCTCATTCAAACATATTTTGTTACATTTAGTGATACAAAAAGTCCTACTTTTGTACAAATGTAACTGAACATGTATCCCATTTTCTAATTACTCAAATCCATTGATTACAATTTTTTTTGCTTCCATTCCAAGTCAATAACAGTATTTTTGCCAAGGTCTTCAACACTGTCCTGCATGTTGTAGCTGTTTGCCTGCTTCTGCACACCTGGAAAACATCTAAAAAATGGCGGACAGTGGGTCACGAGGAACAGGGTTGAAGACCCCTGTTACAGAGTATTTTTTTATATGACTGGGAGAACAAACTAAACATAACGATGCGTGTAATTTTCAAATGTGCAAGAACGTGAAAGTGCAAGAAAATCCAATATTTTAAAGACCTACAGTTTCCAGTGTTATCTCACAATGTGAGCAGAAGTGTTTAGTGTTTAAGTGAGTTGGCTCACTTATTTACTAAACAATCAGATAAAATGTTCTCTTCTAAACACTGATGATACATCAAAACGTCTCATTTAATAAAAAAAAAACTTGTTTTCAAAATAACTGATGCCTTTCACTCATTTATTTCCACCTGAAGTTTGTCACCTGCAGTCGGTCATATCCTTTTAATCAAACATTCTGCCTCTTCAAGAAAAATAAGCACAGTGTATGCGATAAAGACAACATTTTGCTTGATAAGCTTTGTCCAATGAGAACCATCCATAATTCAGATGGTATCTGTCTCTTAGTTGACTTGCAGTGTGTGAACAAACAGAAACGTTCGGTCCAACTGGCTGCCTGTTTTAGCCTCATCAAAAACTGTTCTTCATTGTTTCCAAAGTCATAGAGTACAGTGAGGTTCACTAAAACAGGTTCAAGTCCATCACTATTTCTCCAGTWGCCATTGTGCAAGAGGTGGGGTAAACCTTGGACAGGTTATATAAATATACATAGAGTTTTATAAAATATACTGACAGCAAGTGAAGTTATTCATAAACAGAGAAAACCATAAAACTTGAGGTGAAGGGTTGTTGGAGCTTTATTCTTATTTATGAGTTTAAATTTGTTTACCTTTGCAGCAGCACTCACAGATGGTGTGTATTCTTCTCAAGGATATTTTAAAATACTGTGCAGATGAAATAAAGTATCCTTTGRCCAATACAAGCAGCTCTGGTTGATGCAGCTGTAATTTTATAGTTTCTATATTTTCCTCCTCAGCAAGACCTTAATACATCCTGTAGCTCTTATCTTTCTGACATAACAGCTAAATGTATGTCAGTATTTTCTTTAATGTTTCTGGCAGATTGTTGCTTTCTGACCAAGTTTTTACACAAAAAGGGGGGGGCCTACATAAAAATAAAAACAACCAGTTAAATGTGCTTGTATACCTGTGCACATTGTATACAGGTATACATATGCGTTTTAATGAATTACCACAAAATTAGGAATTTTTCTAACACTTTCTTGACAATTTCAGAGTGAATATTTGTATCAACATATCAAATTATTATTGGCTTCTCTGATTCTATTTCATTTGAGTGTGCTATAAAAACACTGTTCTCTGTTTTTGAGTAGTAGTAGTAAACTGTTTAAACAGAAAAAAAAAATCATTATGTTGTTTGAGTGCACCAGTCACACTGACATTAAATAGAGTGAAACACCTCTACTTTTCACCTGAAAGTTGCATGGAATCCTGTCTGTGGAATCCTCTACTCC
>NW_013953242.1:140755-151580 GCF_001266775.1 Austrofundulus limnaeus
ATATCGTATCGTGACCCCTCTGTCATGATATGTATCGTATCGCCAAATTCTTTCCAATACACAGCTCTACAAATTACTGACATGGTTGATTCTCACGGGATTACCAACACAGACAGTCTCTGCAATTATTACAAATATGGGGTGCCTAGGCAAAAGTAATCCCATCAGAATAGGGCTCTACACACACAAATGTTTTTCTTTCTTTACAAGAACTTTGCAATAACTTCCAACAATCCTCTATTCATTTCTCAAAGTAACAGTGGGTTCTCTCAAGTTGGTGTGTATTAGAAAAATGGCCCTAAGTAACCAAAACAAACACACATGGACACATCATATACTTAAAATGCTGCCAACAGCAAGCTGAACAATCAAATAATCGAGTGTAAATACTTAACAAATTAAAAGAATAAAATAAACACTGCCTAAGTCGCAACAGTCAATACATTTTTTCAGCATAAAATAAGAAATAATGGAGCAAACTTTACACAAACTGTGCTTTTTGACACTGACATCACCATTCTAAAATGTCAAAATTCACCTTTAAACTTAAAATCACCTTTAAAATGACATGAATTAAGCCTCTAATCCTTTACAACCTCCTTAACAGATAAATACATTCAAGTAAATTAGTGTGTCCAAGCTGCTGGGGTAGCCACAACTTGACACACATAAAAACAATCACATCTCATTAGCATAACTGGTCTTGCTTTACTTGAGTTTTAGGTTCCACCGAATAAGGCCAGGATTGGAGGTTAGTGAAGAAAAGAGAAAAAGAGAGGAAATGAATTAATGAAAAACATGAGTACACTCATATGCATAGAGATTCATGGTATAAAAATGATATATGCAGATTGATTACATAAAGAAACACAAATATGTTAAAGCAATATGTAGGGGGAAAATATTCCCTTCATGCTGCCACATTGAATATAATGGATTTCTGTTTCAGTGCTCTACCTTCCCAGGTCTTCTTTTAGGTTAATACACAGAAGTCTTGTTGAGTGTGTTTTGACAGCTTATATAGCTTCTAAAAGTCTTCATTCCTTCAGAAGTGAAACATTGTGGTTTTCTGATCTTATCATAAAATTGCATGACAACATCATGAGCAGAGTGAGATAGCAGGCAGTAGAACTCGTCTGGGCTAAAAAACATTTTTTAAGGCTCTTCAGACAGCTGAAGTTAGTGATGACAGTATTATCACAGCTGAAGATATGAAAGTAATCATGGATAAAACTTAGAAGAAAGATTACTTTTGACAGAGTTTCATCAGAGTGTTCGAAAAGCATTTAATCCATCCAAAACATGTCAAAGTGTAAGCAAACTGGGATTCAGTGGTTGTTTGGTCCCAATTTGCTTAGTTTCAAAAAAAAAAAAAAACTCATCATTGTGTTTCATTTGATGCAATGTTCATAATTTATTTCTTTGTTTCACCCCCCAAACACGGCTACCTCAGAAAACACAGTCACACAACTACAAACTTACAAGACAACCCTTAATAACATAACTTTTGTCATGGTAGTAATTTATCATCAATATTAAAACTACTTCMATATTTATTCATACATTTTCTGTGCCTGCTTTTGAGGATTTGTGCCTGTTCCCAGAAGCAAATCTCCAAAAGGCAGAGTACACCCTGGGTAGGTCACATGTCCTTTGAAGGCCACATAAACAAGACAAACAACTATTCACCTCTCACTCACACCTAGAGACAATTTAGACTTCCTACTTCCTTTAAACATTCGGATTGGATTAAGATGGTCCTCAAATTATTCCWTCCACTATATGACATCACTGGTTGATATCAACAGACCTTACCTTACTATACACAATGTTGGTAATACGTTGCTCCCACTCAGCTATCTGATGGATTGCCAGAATCTTCTTGGAGCTGATTAACAGCCTCTATCCAAGGCCACCCAACTTGTTCCACATTCAAACTTTGCCTCTGGGCTCCAACCTGCTTGGCCTGCTAAAACCTTTCAGCTGTCTCTAAAGTCTTACCAGTTAAAGCCCGATAGGACACCTCCTTAAACTTGACAGCTTCCCTCACCTGGGGTGTCCATCACTGAGTTTGACAAAAGACACTAACAACCTTGTGCCCACAGCTTAGGGCAGATGCCTAGACAATGGAAGCATGGAACCCACTCAGAATAAATGTGCCTCTCCAGAACTTTGAGGCTCTGTCAGAGGTGAGAAATGAAGATCCTTCTGATGGATTCTTCTAGGCATTCCCATCAAACCCTCACTATACGTTTGGCATCTCCTCCTGCCATTTGATCTAACTCTGTTTATGTAAATGTCCAAAACATATGGCCACAGATCAGATGACATGACTACAACATCTATCATGGATCTGTGGCCTTGAGTGTTCTGGTGCAATGTACACTTATGGATACCTTGATGTTTGAACATGGTGTCTGTTAAAGACAAATTGTGTCAAGCACAGGAGTCCACCAACAACAAAATAAAATAAAAAAACARGTCAGGTTCAGATCAAAGAGGCCATTCCTACAGTCACACTCTTCCTACGTAAGCTTTGAAGTCTCACAGCAGAATAATGAAATACTCCAAGTGGAGCACCTTCAAGCACACTCCCTAATGACTCCAAGAAGGCTGCCGAACTGACGTACAGTGCAGAGCCATAAACAACAGTTATAGCCCTTCTCTTCATCTAAAGGGAAGCTACCTTTTCATCTAATTGGGAGAACTCCAACACACAGGCACAAATCCAAGGAAATACAAATAGTCATTCCTCACTGGATACTGTAGCTGGACACTTTCCTGTCTAAACATAGCATTTGATRTCATCCACATAGAGGTGGTAGCCAATGACTGCTTTACTTTGAAATTGTTATCTGTGGCCAATTTTTGCAAAGCATTACATGTATATAAAGTGTGTGTGTGTGCCAACAACCTTTGAACCAAATAGCTTTTTTTAACTTGGAGGTTACTTCAAACAAAAATCTAAATTTTGAGTGTTTTTTCACACAATATCAGTTGGTCCATCTATGTCTTCAGTCCTTTCCAATTTACAGATCTGTGTACATCTCCAGTAAAATAAGGTCTCAGAGTGCCTAATGTGTAAGAAGCTGAAGGGAGGTCTCTTGCTGCCGGCTTTGATACTTATACAAGCTTAGAGGACGATGATGAGAAACTAAGATCAAACTCAAAGYAGTAGAGCTCTTCTCAAACTAACTGTATAAGTGCTGCAGGCATCAGTGGAGATATCATCAACACACATCATCCAGCTGAAGCTCTTTGTATCGCTCAATCAATGCTTTAGGATAAAAAAAAATCAACTGAGCCTCAGATCAAGCCTCTGATCAAACCCACAGATACACCTGAAGTAATAAAAATATAAATTAAAAAAAAGATGCAGGGTTTTCCAGCAGCCGAGAGGAAGGGCTTCTGTTGACTGACAGCTCACATTATGGAAGTTTGATGTGAAATTGGACAGCTTCTTTACGTTTGATGAACGGCTGAGGTCCGTTGACAAAACAAGCATTTTTAATCCTGAATTGGTTGTTTGAATTTACTTTAGTAATTGTCAAAACGTTTTTTAGAAATCACAGACAATTAAAAAGTTCTATTTTTTTCATTGAGTTGAACTGCAGCTCTTTCTTTCCACCCTGCAGCAACAAACTAATTATCTCTCTGATCTGGTGCTTCTTTTTAACTAAACCTCAAGAAATATATGTAACATATTAACTTAAAAATGGAGACAGAGTCACCATCAACCAAAACGAATATTATTACATGGTAAAAAGCTTAATGCTCTTGACCTCAAGACACAGACTAAGCAGGTATATGGCAAAATACAAAAGCAGAAACTAATTATACAAACTCATTTTGTTCAAAACTAGCCAAACTACAAACTGAACAAATGTTCAGGAACTGTCAGCAAAGTAACACAGTAAGAAGTTTCTGTACACAGGTTATATAGACTCTGTTCAGATTGCAATTGAAGAGAAATACATATTCATAATTGAATTATTCAAAACAAACAGAGAATTTTTTACTTTATTTATGTGTATATATTGAGAGAAATTTAACTACAAAAGTTGTCCATAAAGTTGGAGACTCGTATTATACACAGGAATAAATTATGACTCTATATTTTTTAATGTACTATTGCAAAAAGCTTCAATATTTTCTTGTAGATAATTGTTGCAGGGAATAAATTATCATTATTTCTCCCACCCCCCTGCTGTACATCGCGTGTAGCTAAGCACAAAAACAACAACAGTATTTGTTTTCACATCTGAGTTCAAAGATGTGGAAGTCTGAAGTCTATAAGAAATTAAGGGTAGCGTTATGCACAAGGGTTAACTTTTTAAAGCATTTRAGCTCAAAAACTGGGGAACTCCATTGTACTATAAGGGCATTATTTATAAATACTTGTCTTTCTTCTAGAGGAAAATTAGCCTGGCCCTTGCCTTCCTACGCAGTTCTGCTCAGTTCTTGTTTCCCTTCTCTGCTCCATCTGGGATTTCTCTCCTAGACAAGGATTTCTTCGGGAATATTTCATTCGGGCCAATCAGATAACAGAATGTCAATTTGCTGCGCGGTGTCTGCTTATAGTTTATTTTACCTGGGCCAATCAGCAAACAGRAGGCGGCGTTTTGAATGATGTTGATTTTCTGTGCAGTGTCTGCTAGTTATTTTAGCATACGGCAGTGGAGGAAATGAATGAAGCCAGTCCGTGTTGATAAGACTTCCAAATTAAAATAAATTTGTCTGTCAAATCAGCAGCTCTCATTTACAGTTGTCCCGTTGGTCTCAGTATATTTCTCCTCTCAGTAGGGTTGTTTACAGCACAGGTGATTTCTGGTTAGCTTCTTAGCTTAGCCTCCTTCACAGCGACATACGTCATGGCCAACCGATCCAATCATTTTAAACTTCAGCAGAGGCCACACCTCCAGCAAGAATCGCTTCTCTATAGCCACAAGTCCAGACCCTCGTATGAAGCAAAGTGAAGGACAAGGGTCTGGTTTAAACCAGGCTAGGAAAATACACCTGGACCAGTTAATCTGTGTTTGTGTTTGTCTCTGTCTATTTCCTGTCCTCATAACCCCAGCTGGTCGAGACAGAAGGCAACCAGATTCTGCTGGAGGTTTCTTTCTGTTAATAAAACAGTTTTTCCTTTCCACTGTTGCCAATGTGCCGCTCAGAATGGGAGATGGTGATGAAGAGACAATGACCTGAGGCAGTGCCTGTTGTGACTTGGCACAATATAATTAAACTAAATTAAACTAAAGAAATACAGAACATATTTTGTCATTTGAAAAATGATTTTATGACTGTTTTAGAAAATGTTAAAAAGTCTGACTTGTAACAAATCTAAAAAGACTCAGTATCATAAAAAGTCAAAGTCAAAAAATTATCAAAATCAAAAGATTTTCAGCCCAGAGGTCTTTGTTTGATGACACATGCTCAAGTTCCAAGTTCAGTTTTTAGTAAAGTTTTTGTCTTTCCTTTTCCCCCTAGTTCTATAGCTTATTACCACAGTTCAAAAACATGCAATGTATGTTAAATGGTGATTCTTATTTGTTGTCTCTGCCTATGCACTCACACACAATCACAATAAATCCACACAAACAACTGAAGCAGATTCCAAAAACGGTGAAAAGAGTTTAGTATTTTATATTTAGGACCACAATTATAGTCAAAATACGCATTTTGAAAATAATCAGTGCATCAAATGAAACAGAAACAAACTGTTTCATTAAATGTGTTTGTTGCGCTTAATACATGGATGTCCAATTGCTTGAGGGTGACTTTCTTGCTTGCTTTAGAGCAGTGGTTCCCAACCCTTGTCCTCAACAACCCCTGTCCAGCATGTTTTACTTGTTCCCCTGCTATTCAGCAGGTCTTCAGAAGATTGTTAATCACTCATTCATTCAAACCAGGTGTGTCAAATCAGGGAAACATCTAAACATGCAGGAAAGGAGTCATTGAGAACCAGGGTTGGGAACCACTGCTTTAACACACGTTATCTGATTTATTTTTTACAAATTGAGAATCAATGGCTTCCAGAGGCAATACTAAAAAACATAAAATTGTCAATATTATATTTTGAAAATGTCTTATCAAACTCAGAGAAGCTCTTGAGGTGTTTGTTGGTCAACATTCAAAGCAGTGATTTTTTTAGATGTTTCCCTGATTTGACCCACCTGGTTTGAAGGAGTGAKCAACAATCTTCTGAAGACCTGCTGAATAGCAGGGAAACAAGTAAAACATGATGGATAGGGGTACTTCAGGACCAGGGTTGGGAACCACTGTTTTAGAGTTTTCTCTACTCCCACACACCTATTCYGAATGATTGGGTGATTAACAGGCTTCTGTAGAAATTGAAAATRTTATCTAATTAGAGCTGTGATGGACTTGCGACCTGTCCAGGGTGTACCCCGCCCCTCGCACTGTGACTGCTGGATATGGGCAACAGTGACCCACGCAACCCTGAAAAGGAAGAAGCGTGTACAGAAAATGGATGGATGGATGAATGGATCTAATTAGAGATGAACCAATCTACAATTTTTCACTTCCGATCTGAGCCGAAACTTGAATTTTTGATATTGGCCAATACCGATACTATTCCAATACCAAAGCTTTGTTTGTTTGCTTGTTGTTATTAATATCATAACCACCATTGTTATTGATTATTTTACGCTACTGGTATCATTTTTGTTGATTTTATATAAGTTAGAAAATAAATATAAACAGTGATACTCATAAATACGTGAAGGAATTTAGCAAAACATCATCCTCTACCTCAGACAAAAGCTGTAGTTTCACATTTAAAAAATCCTCATTGTTTTGACTTAAACACACTAAAATTGAGTATTCTACATGCTAAACACGCACCTACATCTTAGTTATAAAAATCTCACTTTGCTCTCCATTGCCACCAAGCTTCATTCTGTATTAGCGTTTTCTTCCTTCAGTAGCAGAATTTTTGGCACTTAATAAATAACATCATGCCTCAGTCAGAAATAATGGAGTGTTTTCTCCATGAGTCTACCCATGTTGCATCATGTTGCAGCAGCAATGTGTTTCAAAATGTCAGTCATTTGTAGATATTTTTTATCATAACTGGTTTTACTTGCCCTATCAACAGAATTAAAACATTTGTATATAGTTTGATGTRTTTACTTTTAAACAAAGTCATGTTGTAATGAAAAGTTGGGTTAGCCACAGAGTTGCTCGACTGCTGGCTGGTTGCAAACTGTGGAATGGATTTCCTGAACGGAAGGGTGTCTCATTACTCTGTGTCTCATTTAGACTCAACTCCGTTAAGGAAATCCACTCCACAATTTGCAGCCAGCTAGCAGAGCAGCCGAGCAGGAATCACTTCTAGAGTCATTTCAGCAGTCAACATTATAGCATAGACACAGATTATGGATTGGAAATCTCTCCCTGGTGGATCTGAAAATTCCAATCCATTAATTGTGTTGGTATCGAAGCTTGATACTGATACTGGTTCAGATCAGCCCTATCCCTAAATTACATGCGACTCCGCTCCGCTGCAGTGCGGTGTGCAGTTTGCAGTTGTGCCTATTTATACAGCGTCCGCTCCGCTCAGCTCCAYTCYGGTGYGATGCACAGAGGAAGGAGGATGTGCAGGAAGGAGATTGCGCGATAAATCCATTGATAAATGTGGAAGTCAGAGCAAAAAATAATTAATTCTGTGAAAGACTAACTCTAAACACAGCTAAAAACATTGATATAAAACCTTTTGATATCTATGGTTGAAATTGTATYGCTGTCATCTTTTTGAAACTTCTGATTTCAAAATAAAATCCATGTGTATCGTGTGTACACATATGCTTCGTCTACATTAGGGGTTGAGCCGGATATTCGTTTCAGACGAGTATTCGTAACGGATAATGCATTTGTGACGAGTACAAGCGTGAAACGAATACAACTTGTCAATATCCGTGCTCGTTCCGAAGGAAGATCCTCATTAGGGAACTGACTGTCTACACGAGCTGTGATTGGCCAGTCACACACAGACAGCCCGCCCATCCCTTCACAGACTCTGCAGCGGGTGCGAGCCTGATCAGCTGAGTGAAGCTGACACACACACACACACAAAGACAGGCGCACAGACAGCTGTCCAGCTCACTTCTGTTTCAATTTTTACGATGCTTTAAGTCACTTGGTGAACTTCTTTTATAACAAGTGCGATTTATTTGACAAGACAGAGCTGAAAACGGCTCGTGTCGCGTTGGTCACCTCCTCATTCCTCAAGTCCAGTTGGGTTTTATTTATTTATTTATTTATTTATTTATTTATTTATTTATTTATTTATTTTTACTGTTGACTTTCTGTCAGTTTGGCTTGTGGTGATATAAAATCAGTTGGAACGCAATGCGTTTGAGAGGAATACAGTAAACAAGGCTGACATTTTATCCATTTGCCATGTCTGCATGAATCACCAAGTTCACACTTTTTAATAAGTTAATAAATAACAATAATTTATAACATTACAGATGGTTTATTGATGTTATTACATTAATAAACCGTCTTACAGATCACTGACACACACACATACACTCTTAAAATGAAATGTTGGATTTACTTAACCATGTTATGTTACCTGGTTCCACTTAACTGAGTTGAGCAAATTCAAAGCAACATACTCATGTTCTTTGGCTAAAAAAACTGGTATATTGCTTTGAATTTACTCAGCTCAGTTAAGTGAAACCAGGTAGCATAACATGGTTAAGTAAATCCAACATTTCATTTTTTACAGTGTATGAGCAGAACAACTTCTCTCCCTCTCTCTCACACACACACATTCACACACCTTAACATTGTCAACATTGTTTAACTTTGTGTGTGGGGGGAAAAAAAAACAAGAACATTAGATAGTAAAACTAAATAAATAACTGAAAGACAAAAAAATCTGTTTGATCATAAAATAAAAAATAATTAAAAAAGGAAGTTGTACTGAGTATGACAATTCTTGTTCATGCATACTTCAGTAGTACATAATTTCCTACTGCATGAGCTGTATTCATTCAGGCACTTAAACTATTTACAGAACAAGCTTTTTTTAAACTCAGAACATGAATTATTTTTTAACTTTTGTGATTAAAAACATTGATTTGAATCTCATTTTTGAAGCTTTTCTGTAAATAACATTCAAACACATACAGGAACTTCTGATCAATCCATATCATTTTCRGACTTAAAACAATGTACAGATTTAAGCCCCGCCAACTTTTGGTTCAGCCACACCCACATCCGGTTTAGGACCCGCCCTCTCCAAGTACAGATACAGATAATTTAGATGGTTGAACAGATAAGATACAAATACAGATAGTGGTGTACTCGCTCATCCCTAGTCTACGTGTTGCCATCTGCTTCCCAAACAGAATGATACATTCTGACAGCATTTGTGTAGAAAATCCATTTATTGATTAATATAGCTGCAATTTCAACAGACATATTCCACCTTATGGTGTCTTATTTTGAAAATAAAGATGAGGTGTTCCCTTTCCTGTTGAGCAATGCAATCTTTATAAATTTACTCCGGAGAAGCTCTGGTGTCTGGCAAAAATAGGTTCGGATCTAATTTTGCCTGACCGCCGTCCGCTCACCATCGCCGTGCACAGCTAGTGTAAAGACTCTCATTGATTATAATGGTTGCGTATTTGCTACGGAGGTCAGACCGAAGAGGAGTGGAGACGCATGTAGTGTAAATTGGGGGTAAGACTCGACATCCCTGGCTTAACACTAAAACCAAAGAGTTGAGCTGAACTCATACATGTCCAATATATAACCTGCAATTCAGTCATTAAGTTTTTGTCCTGTCAGTCAGGAGTCACTGACCGATGATTAGTGAGATTCTAAAATTCTAAACTGAAACAAAAGAGTCTGACTAATGGAGAAACTGGAGTAAGACTAATGACTTGACCAATAAAGAAGCAATCAATGCCTAAAACCCTATAACGCTACCAGCAGATTGTATTTACTCTTCCCGGAACCTAAACTGGATCTCCTTGAAGACATAGAGACCTCTCACCCACACTCAGCTGAAGACAGATATCATCTGACAGTGAGGAGACATTTTACACTTCTCACAGCTCACAGATCTAGGCGTACTTATCTACAAAAAACATCATTTCATCTTCATCTTCCCTCATGCCCTTTCTCTCTGACAGAATAAATATTCATCTTACCATCATTTATATTCTTATTTTCTATACTCTGCTCCTAAAGTTTGCTCACATTTTTTTATAATGTATAAAACTTCTGTCAGAGTGACAGCATGGGTTTATGTTGCTTCATTACTTTTTGCAGTCTCCCTGGTAATCAGAACATCCAGACACTGGGGTTTTGTTAACCCAAGCATATGGGTGCAGGTGAAATAAATATTGTTGAAAATCACAACATGTATTGTAGTTAGTGGTTTAATGTTACCCTACCCTAACACTATCAAGGAAAACAACAAATAGCAGCAAATATATACCTATCTACAAATGTGTCCTTGCATGTCAGACAGATTGCAGTGACAGAAAAAGACCTTTAGCTAAAAACGAAAACATCACAGTCACAATATCTATGATAACACACTAACCTTGGAAAAATAGCTGGATCTTTGTGAAAACTRTAAGATCACAAGAAGACTCATCTAGAGAGGGACCAAGCTGTCTGTGACTGAAACATACAGATGTAGTCAAATTTGTTTGCAGGCTTCCACTAAAGAAAGKGAAAAATGTCATTGAAATAACTTTTAGATGGATGGGTGGATGGATAGACAGATAGAAAATAATGACAAATATGCAATTTAATATAAACCTGTTGCAATATATATATA
>NW_013953242.1:152580-160001 GCF_001266775.1 Austrofundulus limnaeus
TATATATATATATGATCATAGAGATATGCTAAATTGCATCAATCAAGTGTCTTCAGTCTTGCAGTCAGTCTAAATATTAAAGTAGGCTTGGGCGGTGAAGGTATTTTGTTATACAGTGGTATCAAAATATGGTGACAGTATTTGAAAAATATGGTACAAGTCACATGGGGTGAAGCACCAAATTTCCACAAGGCTGCWATGAAAACTGGGACATGAACATTCTGGGATTTTTCAGAAGGCACCCCATGACATTACTGACGCATGTGCTGATCATCTCAGCTCATTTATTAGACAAACACAGGATGATTGGGGGGGAGCAGAGACACCCCTGTGCATTGTGCCTCTGAAGCCTCTTTCACAAGATAGTTCTGCGAAATCGCAGCACAGACCCGTCCAGCTTCAAGCTCCATCAGTTCATTCATAAATCACAGGAGAAGCCGGCCAGGTCTCATTCACATGTACGCGTTCAGAAACGAACCCCTAAGTGCTGAACCAAAAGAGGCATGGAGCAGATCCCAGCTCGGCTGAAGTGAACCGCAACATATTTATTATGTGACGGATGTCTGCCTTGTATGAAGCAACAGTACTGAATTTACTCATTTTAGCGATCCTATGGTTAAATAATTTTTAAAATAACACAAAGTTGCTATTCTGTGCAATCTTTAATACTCCCTCTGTAATAAATCTGTTGATTAATCCTGYGGTAGCTCACTGATGCCATAAGCTCATCATCATTTTCTCACCTGTGGAACCGTGGGTTGCTTTTTCACAAGTCAGTCAGCCTGGCTCTGATACGACCTCACTTGGGGGATCAGAGGGGCATCAGAAGCGGGCTCTCTGKCCCACCTTACCTCCTTTGTTTATTTTTTTCTTTGTGTTTTTTTCTTCTTCTTCTTCTTCTTTGTATCCTTAATTATTCAGAATTTTGTAACAGGTGGGTTCCAAGGTGAAGGTGTTTATTGTTGATTTAAAATGCTGAAATCTTAATAAAAGAAAGTTTAACTAAAACAAAAAAGTCAATAAATTCATAAAACAGGAGTCCATGTTTGGTTAAAAAAAGTAAATGTGTTTGAACAGACTTTTTTAAATTAATGATTTCAATATTGATGTTCCTGCTGGTGTGCCTCAAAGCAAGGCACTGAGCCTTATCAGTTCAATAAACATCCATCTGTGTGGATTATTAATCTAACTCTAACYCAGCCTTTGGTTAAAGCATCTGTGATGAAGAAATAAAACAAAACAAAATGTTGCGAAAGTAAACACAACAGCTAAAATGACCACGTAACCTAATACCTAATTTCCCTCTGGGATCRATAAAGTATTTTTGAATTTAGAATTTTTGAAGTGAATAAATTATAACAGTTCAAACAAAGTCATTTGTGGGAGACGAAAAATAGAACAATTTTAACTGGGAAGTTTAAGGTGACCATTATTCAGGGGACAATTGGATTGTATATTTAATGAATAAAAACTTTTTTTTCAGTGTATCAGGGTACATATTGCATTAACTACTGACCAGAGATGCACAATCCTAATGCACATTTTTGCCACTTGTTTAAGGTTAGACAAAYTGAAATCTGCATAAAGTTAGAAAAAACAATTTCTTCTAATGTTAGAAGAAACAAGCATGCCAGTAAACAAATAACTCACATTTTGAGTATCTCCCTCACAGACTAGTTTTGAAAAATTGTAAAATTGAACTGTGGGCTTCAACTTATAAACTCAGTTTTTTTTATCAACAAACAAAACAAAAAATGAAAGGCTTTTCCAAAGACTTGAATGATAAAACAACAACATTAATGAATCTAAAATATAGAAACAAAGTTTGTATGTTTGGCTTCTGAAATAAGGTGTATGAACCAGTTATTATCACCAGCTCACATCATTAACTGTCAGATTACAAACTGCTGCTACATGCACAGCATGACTTTACTCTCCAGTGGTTTATTAATAAATGGTTTCAAAAATAAAGTGCATTCAAAGACCATTTTTATTTTGAAGATGCTCAAAGATGGAACTGAATAAACTGTACAATGTCAACAACACACAATATAATACTCTGTTGTTTGCTTCAGTATAAAATTGAAGATTCAGAAGCAAATATTTAAATGAAATTACATATAAATAAATACAAAAAACAAAGTTTAGACAGACGTCTTTCAAAATAACCCAGAAAAAAATATTTTTGACAAAAAAAAAACTAATATGTTTCAGTCACGTCACTGCTCTAGGGAAAAAAAAAATACAAATTTCCAAATCCTTGTATCTGTTCACAACAGGAGGTAAAGCAATAATCAATCTCTAGGCAGAACATGTTTGTCTGACACTGACACAGATGTGTCTGACAGATAATAGAAACCATCCTTGGTAATAGCCGTCGGTCTCTCAGAGTATGAGGAGCAGATTGTTGCTCTGCTGTTAAACATCTGTTAGATCATGAGTACAGGTAGTGAGGCATGAAGTAAAATTACCTCCCAACTCCAAACAAAGCTTTCAAGTCCATGCGCAATGTGACTGAACTTAATAAAAAACAATACACAAATCAAGAGTACTTTATTCTTCTTAGTCTAGATTTTAGTTTACTTCTAGATTAGCAATCTAGCATGACCATGACCATAGTGAGCATTAACACACACATACATTATTGTACTTGCATCAAACTGCATACTTTGAATTAACTTTCATTCATTTTTGTAACTGCATTTATGCTTTATGCATTTTAACCCGACTTTTAGGGGACATCTCTTTCTGAATGATTTAGAGACAAACTATGTTTTTACTCTAAATTTAAAGGACAAAATTATCACCTGAAAAAATTGTTTAAATTGCAGTTCGAAAAAAAACATACATTTTACTTCAAACTGCTGAGTGGCTTTTTAAGTCCCTTTTGGGGTAATTGTGTTATGGTCCCTGTCTGCACAGATCATGCMTCAGTTTAGTTTTATTATTTTATTTCATGTTCCAGTTCTTCCTCATAGTCTTGTTCCCAGCCTTTCAGCTCACATCCAGCTCCTGCTCGTTGCTCTCGCCCCTCCCGTCATAGAAACTCTAATCAAGCTCATTTCACTCACCTGTATCCAGCAGTATATAATCCAGCCTCACTCTCCAGTTCACTGCCAGAACTTAGTGAGTATTCTAAAACAGTCTTGTTAGAATTATATAATAAAATATGAGAATGTGGGAAATTACCTAAAAGTTGGAAAGAAGCTATGGTAATACCAATTCCAAAATCAGGGAAGGATCAGGCAGATCCTTTAAGTTATAGACCGATTGCATTAACTTCATGCTTGTGTAAAATCATGGAGAAAATGGTAAATGAAAGATTAACATTTTATATTGAAAATAAGGGATTCTTGGCTAAATATCAAAGTGGTTTTAGAAGGGGAAGGAACACTATGGACTTTGCATTATGTTTACAACATGAGATTAAAAAAGCTCAGGTTAATAAAGAAAGTGTCTTGGCTGTATTCTTAGAAATAGAAAAAGCCTATGACATGATGTGGAAAGAAGGATTAATGATCAAATTGAGTGAAATTGGCATTAATGGCAGAATATATTATTGGCTGAAAGAGTTTCTAACAGATCGAGTAATACAAGTAAGGATTGGACAGACTTTATCAGGAAAATTTGGCATAGAAAATGGTACTCCACAAGGTAGTATAATAAGTCCATTGTTATTTTCAATTATGATTAATGATGTATTTAAAGAAATAGAGAAGGAAATGGGTTGCTCTCTTTTTGCTGATGATGGGGCTATATGGAAGCGTGGGAAAAACTTAAAATTTCTTAATAAAAAGGTACAGAATGCAATTTATAAGACTGTCTTATAAATGGAGTTTTAAGTTTTCTGTAGATAAAAAGAAACTAATGCTTTTTACAAACAAAGTAAATCAGGAAATAAAATTGAAGATGTATAAACAGGACATTGAGAGAGTAAAACAATTTAAGTTCTTTTGGATTATGGTTTGATGATAAACTGAACTGGACATTTTATATTCAAAAGGTTATTGATAAATGTAAAAAAAATACTGGATGTAATAAGATGTTTAGTTGGATATGAATAGGGTGCAGATACGCAAGCATTAAAATTAATTTATACAAGTCTTATAAGATCAACTATAGTTTATGGTTGTTTAGTATATGGATCAGCTTCTGACACAGCTCTCAGAAAACTAATTATCCAATATCAGGCTTTGAGATTAATTTCAGGTCCAATGAAAACAACTTCAACTTCAGCTCTACAGGTAGAGATGGGAGAAATGCCACTAACTTTACAGAGGAGTCAGTTGYCATTAAATTATTGGGCTAATCTAAAGGGACACAGCAAAAACCATCCTGCACAGCTAGATTTACAGCCATGTTGGGAGATGGACAGAGCAGTCGATACATTTTTTGGTTTGAAAATAATACAGGAAACAAATGAATTAGAAATAAATAATTTAAATATCAGTCCAACTGTGCCATTGTCAATAATTCCACGGTGGATTATATCGGAAGGAAATGTAGTAACTCAACAATAGTACATGAGTACATAGATAAATCTTATGATTACGAAAAAGTTTATACAGATGCATCCCAGAATCAATCAGGTGATACAGGGGTAGCAGTCATAGTTCCAGAATTTAAAATTCAAATAGGGAAGAAGCTAAATGAAGGGTTATCCGTTTACACAGCAGAAATGGTTGCAATAATATTGGCAATGGAATGGATTGAAGAAGTAAGACCTTTAAGAGCTGTCATATGCTCTGATTCAAGCTCATCTTTAATCAATATACAAAGAAATCACTCAGAAAGTCATCCAGGTTTTTTAATAGACATACAGCAAATACTATATCGGATACAGATGATGGGGTTAATTCTTGTGTTTTAATGGGTACCTGCACATACTGTATAGGGGTGAAAGGAAATGAAATGGCAGACAAGAAGGCCAAAGATTCTGCAAGGAAGAAAGAAGTTAATATAAGAGTTTCATTTAGTAAGTCAGAGATTAAAAGCATTATTAAAAGAAAAATTAGAGAGAAATGGTAGAAGAAGTGGGAAGAGGATGTAAAAGGAAGATGGCTCTATGGAATTCAAAGAATGGTTGGAGAAAGTAGAAGAGGTGTTGGAAGAAATAGACTACAGGAAAGAATAATTAAAAGGTTACGGTTGGGTCATACGGGACTTAATGCAACTTTACATACAGTATGATGGGGAAACATGATACTGGAAGATGTGAGTTTTGTGGGGAAACTGAAACTATAGAGCATGTTATGTCAACCTGTAGGGAGTACCATAAAGAAAAAACTGAAATGATTAAAAAAGTCTTGAACGAGAAAAAGAGCAATATAATCTTTTAATGTTATTAGGAAAAAGAGATTTTGATGCAAGTTATAAGATTATGTTTCATTATCTAACAGTAATGGGGTTAATTAAAAGAATCTAGTTTTTTTGCTTGCTAGTCCTGGTTCACACTCCTTACCGGTGGTGGCGGTAATGCACCAAATGTTGTTTGCCAACCGCCATGAAAAAACAACAAGAAGAAGAAGTTCACTGCCAGATTATCATCATCCTCGCCTATGRTCTTCCAGCGGTCTTGTCCCTTGTCCTGCTCTTGCCTCATGTCCCCGACCCTGCTCATGTCGCCTGGTTTTAACGTCTCCTGCCTCAGCCCCTGTCTGATCCCGCCTGCCATCTGCTGTCACGGTAACGACCTTTTTTCTGTCTCTTGGATTATTGTCACTCGCCTGCTACCTGAATGGAACCGCGCCACATCGGACCTCCTGGATCTTGACCCCTGAACACATCTCTGGACCAATGACTCAGTCACCTCCTTCAAACCTGGTAACTTCCTCTGACCACCTGTGTATGACCMTTGCCCCGTTTCTGACCTCGAGTCAAGTCCAGCAATATTATCGCTCTTCTTGACAACACAGCCCGGAACCAAAACGCATCAGCTGCGGTTTTAACCCGGACTTCAACTCAGCAGGAAAGGTTGGTGACTCTCTTTATTTTTACAAATAATATCGTGTTCATGACTCAACCTAACCCAAAGCCTCTGTGTCCAGAACTGGCGACCCCGGAGTCCGGTCCCAACCTTCCAGCCAAAATTACTAACAATAAACTTGTTAAAACTTTGACTATGTTCGGCATTTATTCAGAGCTCAGAATACAAAACGTAACAAATTGAGTTCCTTTAAGGTTTCACAGATACACAAACTGATTAAAGTCACCTCTGGTTTCCTTACTGCCTTTTGAGGTCATGAGAGATTATGTTTTATATTTTTCTATTACAAAATAGATTTCATATTAACACCATACTATGTGTATTGTAAATCTTTACACTGTAATAACTCAATGTCCTAGATGTTGCTGGTGTTTTGAAGAAGTCAATTTTTTGTGTAACAAACGGTATTTTACCCTAATTGGTCAATTCTCCAGCYTGAACATACACACAAAGCAAATAACAAGCCTAAAAAATGTCATTATGTCACTAAAATACTGTTATTTTCATTTGTCTGTTATACTGCCATATATAAAAATATGCTCTCACATTTCATCTGGCCTTTTTTAGAAAACACAAACACACCACAGTTGACTTCTCATGCAGTTCTCATATTTTGGCTCAGAGCTGATTATGTTGCATCATTCAAGCTGGAAACATGGAGCCAAGCGTAACATGTCACACTGCAGCGATCACACAGGACCAGACCTCTCTGACAGGTGTTTCTCCTAAAGCAGTTCTATGAAAAGACACTGTACTAAACATTGTTTTCTTGCTTCAACACATCAGTTTTAAATTAATGAGTCATTAGCAGACTTCTGCTGACCTTAAAGCCATTTTGAGAAGGTAAATCGGTCAGTTGAATCAGGCATGTTGGAGCGGGAAAACGTCTARGGATAGTCAATCCTGGTCCTCRAGGGCTGCAGCCCTGCATGTTTTACTTTTTTTCCCTTCTCTAACACAACTGATWCAGTCAGTGAATTGCCTCWTAMAAGTTTTGTAAAAGCCTGAAAATCATCCATTCATTCAAATCAGRTGTTTTGGAGAAGAAAAACAAATAAACATACAGGACTGCAGCCCTCGAGGACCAGGATTGACTATACCTGATCTAAAGCATTGCAGGTCAGTAGGCCTCAAAGAGCAGGGTTTTAAAAATACACTATTGTATAAATATACAGCGGGTAAAATAAGTATTGAACACGTCACCATTTTTCTCAGTAAACATATTACTAGAGGTGCTAATGACATGAAATTTTCACCAGATGTCGGTAACAACCCAAGTGATCCATACATACAAAGAAATCAAACCATAAATGTTCAGAAATGAAGTTATTTGTAATAATGTGGAATGGCACAGGGAAAAAGTATTGAACACATCCATCCATCCATTTTCTGTACACGCTTCTTCCTTTTCAGGGTCGCGTGGGTCACTGGTGCC
>NW_013953242.1:161001-161457 GCF_001266775.1 Austrofundulus limnaeus
TGTGTACATTGCGCAAGTCTTGCAGAATGTTAAACAGCAGCTGGACAGCTTCAGGAAATGTGCATAAGCAAAAAAAAAAAGGAATTAATGTTGTCCACAAGCCAAAACGCTGAGTTATCACCTACAAACTGTTTCCTATCAGCATATTTTAAGGGTTTGTCACTGTGACCATTGGTGGTAGCTCAGACACATTTTCCATGTTGAACAACTTTTAAATATTTATGCATCTAAAGACAGATTTAATGACTCACTGATCCCATTTAAAGCCCTAATAATGCAGGAAACATGGAGGATAAGAACATGTTTGCTGTTGGAAGACAGATAAAATATTCCCTTAACTAGTATTAATAGATTAAAACTGCTTATTTTAAGACAATGAATTTCAAATCTTCAGTCCAACTGAACCAGGCAGTCTCCTCCAGTATTAGCTGTGTGGTTTCTGTCATTATTTACAGG
>NW_013953243.1:0-477 GCF_001266775.1 Austrofundulus limnaeus
GTCTGTGTCCTCCAGTCAGGTCTGTAGCTGTCTTTGTCCTCCAGTCAGGTCTGTAGCTGTCTTTGTCCTCCAGGTCAGAGAGACAAGAGGGGGCAGGAAACCAACCTGTCTCCACACCTGAGCAGGGTTTATTATGTAATCACTCAGACCTGAGACCTGGATCAGATGTCAGACCTGGATCAGATGTCAGACCTGGATCAGATGTCAGACCTGGATCAGACGTCAGACCTGGATCAGACGTCAGACCTGGATCAGATGTCAGCCCTGGATCAGTGTAGTTAGTGCTGAGTCAGCGTTCTGAGAGGGTTCAGGTTAAAGGAAGTGTTGATTTAAATGATCAGTTTGACCTTTAAACTGTGAGACACATGAAAGCTGGATCATGGTCCTGGAGTGTGTCAGCAGGACCACGGTGAGTTCAGAGACAACGCAGAGCTGTGGACACACACACACACACACACACACACACACACACACACA
>NW_013953243.1:2149-3411 GCF_001266775.1 Austrofundulus limnaeus
GGTTCTGTGATTAGTACTGAGTCATGGTTCTGTGATTAGTACTGAGTCATGGTTCTGTGATTAGTACTGAGTCGTGGTTCTGTGATTAGTGCAGAGTCATGGTTCTGTGATTAGTACTGAGTCATGGTTCTGTGATCAGCCTGAAGGTCCCTGAGGACAGAGATGTTGGTCCTGTAGATCTGAAAGGATCTGAGGGGTCAGCTGGTTCTGTGACTCTGAACCAGTCGGACCCTCAGAGGTTCTGTTGTCCCCTCAGGAGAACGATGAGGACTGGTGCAGAAAGATCCAGAGTAAGACGTTCTGCTGGTACAACAGTCAGTGGCTGGGCATGGTGGAGAACCGCCAGCTGGACGGGACCACAGAACCTCAGCAGTACGAAGTGGACCAGGACTTCCTGGAGAGGCCCGACTTGTTCTCCACTGCAGGTATTGATGGACCTTAGACCAGGACCAGGAGTCCAGAGACTATTCTGGATCATCTCTTCAGTTTGTTCTGCTGATCCAGGTTCTAACAGGCTCGGTTCTGTGTGTGGTGTTCTGTTCTAGATGGGATCATCTCAGCAGACGGTACCACGGGTCCGGACCAGTTCTTCCCTGACTTTCAGAACAGAGACGATGGAGAAACCAAACACCTGAGCAGGTCTGTGCCTCTGGGTTCAGATTAGTATGCCCCTCCCCCCACCAGTCCCACCCCAGGTTCTCCAACATGTGGAACCTCAACCCAGAGTCTGTAGGACCGGGCCCGGTCCGTTAGCAGCAGAACCTTCATTTACAGGATTCAGTTTTTTATCAAACAGTTTTTTTTCTCCTCATCAAACTGTTGAAAGTCGCTGCAGGAGCGTTCTGATTGGCTGCTGCTTCCGATCAGCTGACGGGGCCAGAGGGGCCAGGCTGTCCGGGTCAGGTTCTGGCTCCGCTCGTTCCTCAGAGACCAGTTCCTCAGAGACCAGTTCCTCAGAGACCAGTTCCTCAGAGTCCTGCTCATCACACCAGTTCAGTACATCTCAAATCTAAAGATTTGAATCAGAACAAACAGATAAATCCTCAGATCTGTTGTCTGGATGATCAAACTCCTTCTCTAAAGATAAAACAATTAAAACGTGTAAAGAAATAACGCTTACCTAATTCAATAGACAATAAAAATAAATAAATAAAAAGTTTAAATCTATATTTACAGTACATTTTATTGTTTTTTTATTCTTAAAAACAGATTTAATTTGACTAAATTAAAATATTTTTGTTTAAAGTCAAACAGGTTTAAGG
>NW_013953243.1:3427-5155 GCF_001266775.1 Austrofundulus limnaeus
TTTAGTTTATAAACTCTGACATTTATAAATGTATGAATCATATGGTGAAAAACTGACTTTGAAAAATAAATCTGTTCTTTTTTCTTATAAAAGGTTAAATTAAAAAATATTGTTGGTAATTTTTGACTGTGTAATGTTACAAACGGCAGCCATACGGTTCAGGTCTTTAAACAGGTCCTGATGGAAGAAAAAGTCTTGGGTTTTAGWAAAACTCACTGATTTTCAAAATAAAAGTTGTGTTTTGTAAAACAGCTGCAGACGTCACTGATCTGAGGGAGATCACTTCATGCACGTTTGGTGTCTCCAGGTCTCTGAAGCGGTCCAGTTTCCTGCAGGTCTGACCGGTCCTGGTCTCAGTCTGCTTCAGGGTAACGGTGGACCTGGACCTGCTCCTCCACCTCGATCACCTCCATCACCAGGTCCCGGATCGCCTTGACGCAGTCCAGGGGACGAGGACCCGGGGGTGTCTCCTCTTCGGTGGGTTCRGAGGACGGAGGAGACGGAGGGACGTCCAGCTTCGTGTCTCTGCTCCCAGCCTCCGTCTGGACCTGGACCGGTTCTTGAGTCTCGGCTGGTTCTTCACCTCCAGTTTTGTCCTCAGCTGTCTCCTCTGAGCTGTCGGGGGACGGGACGAGCTCGGAGACATCAGAGGTGTTTGGGACGTCTCCTGTGGACTCCAGGTCTGAGTGGGACGAGTCACTGCCCACAGACACGTGCAGAGAGTTGGGCTCCGAGGCGCTGATGGATTCTACTTCCTCCCTCAGCCTGATGCARAACGCTGACACCTCGCCACCAGGGGGCGCTGCTGACTGCACCTCTGAGCTCTGAGGGGCTTCCTCAGGACTGGGGTTCTCTTCTGGAGGGTTCAGAGGGTCCTCTGGATCAGGACCTTCTGATCTCACACCTTCTCCACCAGTGGGCGGAGCTTGTGCCAGAATGATGTCAGCTTTGGTCTGAGTTTCCTGTTTTTGGTCCTGGATCTGGGTCAGGGTCTGTGTGGTCTCCAGGTCTTCAGCGGTGTCCTCTGGTACCTGTGCCTCCGGAMAAACCTTGACCCCCTCCTCCTTCAGTCTGGTCTTCCCCAGCACCGTCTGCACCATCGACGCGTCGTCCTTCTGCTGCGGCGCCCGCTGGAGGCCGGCCGGCAGCCCGTTGACCGTCAGGGGGGACGGAGGCAGGGGGTCGTGGGCGGCGGCGACCTGGAGGGGCGAGGCCAGCGTCAGGGCGGGGCTGCTGGGCGGGGTGGACAGGCTGGGCCGGCTGCTGTCCGTGAACAGGTTGTGTTTGTGGAGGCTGGCCGCTTCCTTCACCACTGCAGCACAAACAGGAAGTGTTAGCATCGTTAGCGTTGTTAGCATCATTAGCATCGTTAGCGTCAGCCCACCACACGACGACATGTGACGTCATCACAGGAAGCTTTGTGTACCTTTAGAAATGTCCTTCTCCAGGACCTCCAGGAGGACGCTCTCGTACACGTTCTCCACGTGGATGAAGCTGGAGTAATCCGAGTCAATCATCTGATCCAGACCCTCAAGCTCCTGAAGAACACAGAATCACAATCAGCTCATAGTCCTGATACTTCCCTTTCACTAACATTTTCACACTTTTATTTCTACTTTCAGGAGTTTAAACCAGTTTATATGAGGTGCTGTTTGTAAAGTTACACAGTCAAAAATTACCACCAATATTTTTGTTTTATTTAACCTTTTATAAGAAAAAAAAGAACAG
>NW_013953243.1:9273-10320 GCF_001266775.1 Austrofundulus limnaeus
GGTTCAGGACTCGAGTGGTCCAGGACTCGAGTGGTTCAGGACTTGAGTGGTTCAGGACTCGAGTGGTCCAGGACTCGAATGGTTCAGGACTCGAGTGGTTCAGGACTCGAGTGGCTCACCTCCTGTCTCTCAGGTCGTTACCACTCTGTCTCAGTCGATCACTGCAGAGCACACACCACTCCTGTCACCCACGGTGTGCCTCAAGGCTCCATGCTCGGCCCACTTCGTGCTAACCCTTGGACTCATTMCGCACCAGTACGGACTTCAGATCCAGAGCTACGCTGACGGCACACAGCTGTACGTCTGCAGCAGACCTACCAGCCCARCCATCCTCTGGATGGAGCTCAGCAGCAGTTAACAGAACCACTGCTCACTGCTCTTATCTCTCCTCTCCYCTCAGCTCAGAACTCCTCCCTGCTCCCTGAAGGCCACACAGACACAGCTCTGACCTTTCTGCAGGAGGCGGCCAGCTTCTTCTTGATGAAGGGCAGAGTGATGGAGACCAGAGCTTCCTGGAAGATCCTCTTCCTCACCGTGCTGCTGTCGTAGTCGTATTGCTGCAAAGAAGAGCAGTTCACAGGTGGGTCAGTGGGTCAGTGGGTCAGTGGGTCTGGACTTCAGGTTCTGCTTCTGTTCAGACTGTGCAGCGCTGGAACTCAACACATCCAATTACACTTTGTGAAAAGAGAGAGTTGTTATAATCTCAGAGGGATACAGATGTTTGTTTAAGACTAATTTAGAACCAGTTTAAAGGAACTTCAGTCCAGRGAATTAAATTAWGAATAATCTGGAAGATGACATTAAAAATGCCAGATTAATGAGGATATTTAAGAGAATGATGAAGGTTAATTTGCTGGAGAAATATGTAAACGTGTGAACTGTTGTTTTATTATTTTTTCTTTTTTTGTTTATTGKAAACTGAACTATGAGGTGTTGTTTGTAAAGTTACACAGTCAAAAATTACCACCAATACTTTTGTTTTATTGAACCTTTTATAAGAAAAAAAGAACAGATTTATTTTTCAAAGTCAGTTTTTCACCATATGAT
>NW_013953243.1:10911-13873 GCF_001266775.1 Austrofundulus limnaeus
GACTCTGGGACCACCGACTCAGGAACTGGGACTGGAATCACCAACTCAGGAACTGAGACCGAGACCACCAACTCAGGAACTGGGACCACCAACTCAGGAAACTCAGGAACAGACTCAGATGACCCAGCTGACTCAGATGACCCAGCTGACTCAGATGACCCAGATGACTCAGATGACTCAGAAGCCAAAACAGCCGGCTCAGGCAGCAGCTAACTCAGGAAACTCAGGAACAGACTCAGATGACCCAGCTGACTCAGATGACCCAGCTGACTCAGATGACCCAGATGACCCAGATGACTCAGAAGCCAAAACAGCCGGCTCAGGCAGCAGCTGGCCCAGGAAACACAGAAGGGGTGGGAGGGTGGGCGTTCAGACGCTCAGCCAGGACTCGCTGACCCTCCGGTGGCCAGGCAGGAGCAGCAGATCGGGATGCCTTGCCATGACGTCCTCGATCTGCTGGCAGAGGAGTTGTTTTGCCGCAGGGGTGAAGGACCACCGGAGGATCMTCAGCAAACCGGCGATCTGATGGCTTGTCACCTCGTCCTCCCACCGCAGCAGAGATGGGACTGGTTCCTCCAAAGCAGGAGGCGCAGAACCAGTCGAGTGAGGTCCGGGCCAAGAAAAAAAATGATCTGCCTTGAAGAGAGTCAGACCAGAAAAAGGTTGCCTGCAGGCTGGGTACTGTGGTCCGTTCATTCTGTGAGGTTTCAGGATGAAGAGACCCAGGGCGCAGGCAGGCTCAAAAAAGGTAACAAAAGATTTTTTTAAGGAACAGAAAGAGAGCTGACGGGATAGCAAAAAGTTCAATTAAGAGACACACGAGGAACAGGTGAGCAAGGGCGGGGCTAGAGGAGTGACAGCAGGGGAAAGATACACAGGGGAACACAGAAAACACTGGAAAAGAGAAAAYAAATACAGATTATGACATCCAGGCCCTTATTCTCAGTTTTTTTCAGAGTTCTCAGATTTTCTGACTGATTTATTATTAAAAACTGATAAAATTATAATAATGGGAGATTTTAACATTCATGTTGATAGTGAAAGTGATTCTTTATTATCTGGGCTCCAAAAACCTCTTTAAGAAGTCTTCAGTTNGACTGTGTAACTTTACAAACAGCAGCCGTATGAAGATTATTTTTGATTGAATTTATTGATTTGAGAAAATGGGGCAGATATAACAAGATTTTTTCTTCGTCTGCTACCTTTCTTTTATGATTTTTGTTGTTGAATTTATGTTGTTGTTTTAAAGAAGTGAATAAACTGAACCAAAGTCCAAACGGACCTTCAGAACCCGGTGCTTGGCCTTCTCGATGGCAGCAGCAGCGTTGTCTGGGTTCTCCTCCACAGCTCTGTGCAGCAGCAGCTCGAAGGTGTGCGCTGCGTTTTCTATCAGCTGAAARACACCAAGGATCAGAACCAGGACTGGGGTGTGAGAGCTGAGGTCCAGCGGGTGGTTCTGGTACCTGCTGCAGGTCGATCTGAGCRCTGTGGATCACGCCACTGGTGTTGGAGAAGCTGAAGGGGTCCTGCAGGTGCTGGAGCCGGTCCTGCAGGGAGCTGATCTTCTGGTAGCTGCTCAGCAGGTTGGGCCTCGCCATCTCCACCAGAACCTGAGACACCAGAACCTCTTCARTCAACACTTCCACTGCTTCTAAAGGAAAGTTCTGGTCCTGCTCCGGTAAAAGCTGGTACCAGGTTCAGGTCTGAACGGACCTCCTTCAGCTGCTCGCTGACTCCGGACTGCAGGACCTCCTGACACGCCTCGTTCATCTTGGTCTCGCTCAGCTGCCGTCCCTCCAGGAACCCAGAGCTGATCGGTTCCATCATCTCCTCCAGAACCGGGCCCAGGTACGGCTGAACGGACTCGGAGCAGAACCTTTCTGCAGGTTCTGAAACYTTTGCTGGAAAACAAACAGACCGATCAGAACCGAGCCTCAGACTCAGACGGGCTCCTGCTGATCAGAACCGGTACCTCGGATCTTGTCCTTCAGCTGCCGCCTCATGTTCAGGATCGGGCCCATGTCGGAGTGGATCAGAACCTCCTGCTGCCGGACCGAGGTCCTGCACTCATCCTTCAGTTCTGACAGCCGCTTCAAAAGATGCTCCTGGACCAGAATGTAGGCCTCCTCCACCGTCTGACAACCAGAACCAGAACCAGGTCTTTAAACCAGAACCAGAACCAGAACCAGGTGAGGTCCAGCAACATACAACCTTAAACCACATCAAACTCCAGACCAAAGTTTCCTCTCAGATGGTCAATGTGCTGAAAGTTTAAAAACTGAAGATGAAGATGAAGATGAAGGTGAAGATGAAGATAAAGATGAAGATGAAGATGAAGATGAGGATGAAGATGAGGATGAAGATGAGAATAAAGATGAAGATGAAGGTGAGGATGAAGATGAGGATGAGGATGAAGATGACAGAACCAGGAGATATTTGTTTTGTTCCTGAGCTTTAGACTTGTAGAATAAGTCGTGTGTTGTGTTGTTAAGTAGTGTTGTGTTGTGTTGTGTTGTGTGAGGTGACTCACAGCGAACCAGACCCTCTTCCTGTCAGTCTTCTTGGCCTTCAGTCGAGGCAGCAGGTCTCTCTGCAGCGCTGGCAGCAGCTGCTCCATCACCAGGTTGGCCATGACCTGAACACAGACARGATCAGGCTGCAGCTTCTCTGCTCTCCTCTTTAACACTTTCAAACTTTCATTTCTTTACTCCAGCTCTGGAACAGAGACATTTCACACATGATGGTCAACAAGCTACCTACAGCAGGTAAGATACTGACCATATRTTTCCATATAATCCCACACAGGAAGTCTGAGAAACCTTTGATCCTCAGTTTGTTTCTGTTTTTAATAAATCAAGTTTTTATTGTCTGAATGAGAAACTCAACCAGCAGCAGCAGCTACAGCAGCAGCAGCAGCAGCAGCAGCTACAGCAGCTACAGCAGCAGCAGCAGCTACAGCAGC
>NW_013953243.1:16433-19157 GCF_001266775.1 Austrofundulus limnaeus
AGACCCAACAACAACACAAGTCGTTTAAAGACTCAACAACAACACAAGTCGTTTAAAGACTCAACAACAACACAAGTCGTTTAAAGACTCAACAACAACACAAGTCGTTTAAAGACCCAACAACAACACAAGTCGTTTAAAGACCCAACAACAACACAAGTCGTTTAAAGACTCAACAACAACACAAGTCGTTTAAAGACTCAACAACAACACAAGTCGTTTAAAGACTCAACAACAACACAAGTCGTTTAAAGACCCAACAACAACACAAGTCGTTTAAAGACCCAACAACAACACAAGTCGTTTAAAGACTCAACAACAACACAAGTCGTTTAAAGACTCAACAACAACACAAGTCGTTTAAAGACCCAACAACAACACAAGTCGTTTAAAGACCCAACAACAACACAAGTCGTTTAAAGACCCAACAACAACACAAGTCGTTTAAAGACCCAACAACAACACGAGGCACATAAAGACCCAACAACAACACGAGGCATATAAAGACCCAACAACAACACGAGGCATATAAAGACCCAACAACAACACGAGGCATTTAAAGACCCAACAACAACACGAGGCATATTAAGACCCAACAACAGCACGGCTGAGGGCAGTGCAAACACTGACAGACGCTGACAGTGAAAGACTGCTCCGCTAACAAGCACCACAAACTTTGGAGATCCTACCAAACTGTCTTCCACCGTACACCTGCTCCTGTTTTCAGRAGACAARGTAAGGACAGACGTAATGTATTCTATCATTTTCTGCTTTGCTGCTGGTGCTCGGCAATTTGTTTGTTTGTTTGGTAATTTCTTTAAGTCACTGGATTATCTACCTTTGCACGGTTCTACTTCTAGTCCTAAATYGCCTTTGATATAGTTTGTTTGTGTTGGGACTATGCTTAAAACATCTTTTATTTTTCAACACTTCTTGGTGTTATTTGTGTATTTTTGGATCTTATAGCTCCCGTTAACATTTCCTTAGCATCATAGCTACAGTACTTCTTCTCCGACCTCATCTTTCCTCACTTGCTCCGTGAGTGAGATGTTTAGTTCCTCCCCTGCCTCCTTTAGCGATGACATTTGTATTAAATGTGGACTTATGGTGGCTTTAGAGGCGAGGCTGTCTGAATTAGAAGCTCAGCTTCATGCTGTTGAGAAGCCAACAGCTAGCCAGGCTAGCACTGAGCCGCCGAGAGTAGCCTTGCGGTCCCTTGGCAGATCCCGTTAGGCTGCCGCCCAAAGCTAGCTGGGTGACGGCCTGGAAAAAGCACAGTGCTAAATCTAAAACTCCCGACCGTCAATCCGTTCATTTTTCAAATCGCTTATCCCCACTCAGCGACGCTCCGGTTGAGAGACAGACCCTGGTTATTGGCAGCTCCATAGTCCGAAACGTGGATCTAGGTATTCCAACAACCATGATTAAATGTATTCCTGGAGCCAGAGCGGGTGACACTGAATCCTATCTGAAACTACTGGCTAATGCTAATGCTAGTTATCGTAAGATTGTTATTCATGTTGAGTCACGGGAGGAGGCGGGAGCAGACAAGGAGCCACGGGAGGAGGYGGGAGCCGACGAGGAGCCAGGGGAGGAGGTGGGAGCAGACGAAGAGCCAAGGGAGGAGGCGGGAGCAGACAAGGAGCCAGGGGAGGAGGTGGGAGCAGATGAAGAGCCAAGGGAGGAGGCGGGAGCAGACAAGGAGCGGAGGCGGGAGCAGATGAAGAGCCAAGGGAGGAGGCGGGAGAAGACGAGGAGCCAAGGGAGGAGACGGGAGCAGACGAAGAGCCGGTGGAGGTTGACCGAGCCAGAGTGTCAACAACGACGAACGCAGGCGACAGAGGCAATGGGCGATGACCCAGGCAAAGAGGAGGCAACGGCAGCCAAAGCAGATGTCGTGCAGGCGCCGGCAGCCGACCCAGGAACCTCAAGGACCGCCGACTTGGGACTCACCAACTCAGGAGACACTGGGACCACAGACTCTGGAACCACCGACAGTGGAACCACCGAGACCACAGACTCTGGGACCACCGACTCAGGAACTGGGACTGGAGTCACCAACTCAGGAACTGAGACCGAGACCACCAACTCAGGAACTGGGACCACCAACTCAGGAAACTCAGGAACAGACTCAGATGACCCAGCTGACTCAGATGACCCAGCTGACTCAGATGACCCAGATGACTCAGATGACTCAGAAGCCAAAACAGCCGGCTCAGGCAGCAGCTGGCCCAGGAAACACAGAAGGGGTGGGAGGGTGGGCGTTCAGACGCTCAGCCAGGACTCGCTGACCCTCCGGTGGCCAGGCAGGAGCAGCAGATCGGGATGCCTTGCCATGACGTCCTCGATCTGCTGGCAGAGGAGTTGTTTTGCCGCAGGGGTGAAGGACCACCGGAGGATCATCAGCAAACCGGCGATCTGATGGCTTGTCACCTCGTCCTCCCACCGCAGCAGAGATGGGACTGGTTCCTCCAAAGCAGGAGGCGCAGAACCAGTCGAGTGAGGTCCGGGCCAAGAAAAAAAATGATCTGCCTTGAAGAGAGTCAGACCAGAAAAAGGTTGCCTGCAGGCTGGGTACTGTGGTCCGTTCATTCTGTGAGGTTTCAGGCAGGAAAAAGACCCAGGGCGCAGGCAGGCTCAAAAAAGGTAACAAAAGATTTTTTTAAGGAACAGAAAGAGAGCTGACGGGATAGCAAAAAGTTCAATTAAGAGACACACGAGGAA
>NW_013953243.1:19167-36061 GCF_001266775.1 Austrofundulus limnaeus
ATCAAAGAGTTCTCACTGTACTCAAACAACAGAAGGTCTCTGTCGCATCCTGTCGTTATCTTACCAGTCGTAGATAGTAAACAATGGCTTTGGAGGTAAATGAATAGGTCACTGTTCTCTTGTAAACATGGGCAGAGTCATGTGATGGCCAGAATTTGGAGCATTAACATTTCACTCCAAGTTATTGCTACACAAAGAAGGGAGATATTTATTAATAACAGGTAGAATAGATGGAATCAGTGTATCACTATGTAATGTATACGTTCCACCTGGTAGTGACTTTTCATTTTATAAAAAACTATTTGATTYAATGGGACAATCAACGGGTATACTTATTTGCGGAGGAGATTGGAATATAAGACTTAACCCATGGCTGGACTCTTCAAAACAAATTCCCCAAACATCTTTACAAAAAAAGATTATAATGTCAGAATACGGTGTTATAGATACTGTATCTGGAGGAGTTTTTATCCAACGAGCCGTGATTATACTCATTTCTCTCATGCACATACGGTATACTCTAGAATAGATTATTTCTTTACTTTTAAAAGAGATTGTCAGGATATGCAACTATGGGATAGGCAACATTGATCTCTCTGATCATGCTTCCTTACTATTAACTTTAATATTAGACGAGGACCCTAAAAATACACAATGGAGATTAAACASGAGTGTACTGAATGACCTCCAATTTACAAAACTAATCAAATATGACATAAACACATTTTTAAAAGAAAACAATTAACGGAGAGGTTAGTCCAGAAATAGTTTGGGATGCACTAAAAGCAGTTATGAGGGGTAAAATTATATCTTTTTGTGTCCAAAAAAAGAGAGCAAACCAATTAAAACTATCAGAATTAAACAATGAATTAAAAGAGGTTGAGACAAAACATAAGAAAGAATTAAAACTAGAACATAGTATAAAGCTTAAAATATTAAGAAATAAACTTAATGCAATGTATCTACAAGAAATACGAAAAAATGTGATCTATACTAAACAAAGATATTATGAATCAGGCGCCAAATTTGCTAAACTCTTRGGGAGAAAATTACAAAAACAACAAGCAGATAACACGATATACAAAAYAAAGGACCCAAATTCTGAGAGGTGTGAGTATAAACAAAATGAAATGCAACAAGCTTTCCAAACTTACTATAAACAATTATACACACAACCAAGTTTAAAAGATGGGCAGCAAATTAAACATTTTCTTGAACAACTTAACCWACCTGTTCTGTCGTGTGATCAAAATCAAAGGCTAATGGCTGACATCACAGAGCTTGAGCTCTCTTACGCYATTACAAAGCTTAAAACRAACAAATCTCCYGGCCCAGAYGGATTTCCRTCCGAATGGTACAAGCAATTTAAKTTAGAGTTATCACYGTTCCTSCTTCAAATTYTTAACATGGCTCTGAAAGAGGGTAAAATGCCRCCAACATGGAAACAGGCTACAATATCTGTTATTCCAAAAGAARGAAAGGACCATCTCAGCTGCAGTTCTTACAGACCTRTCTCTGTTCTTAATATTGATTATAAGCTATTTACATCAATTCTCTCAAGGAGAATACAAGAGATACTCCCAGAACTTATTCATACCRATCAGACCGGTTTTATCCCACAGAGACAAACCTGTGATAATATAYGTCGTACATTGCATATCTTGAACCACATTCAAAAATGCCAAACACCAGCTGCAGTGATCAGCCTTGACGCTGAAAAAGCTTTTGATACAGTAAGCTGGGATTTTCTATATAAAGTACTTGAGAAGTTTGGTTTCCACTCCAWTTTTATCGACATAATCAGGTCATTATACACAAAAYCACTTGCACGGATAAAAATCAATGGACATCTGTCAAATACCTTTGAATTAGAGCATGGAACGAGACAAGRATGTGGACTCTCTCCTTTACTGTTTGCCCTTTACATAGAACCGCTAGCCCAACTAATACRACAAACTGAAAATATCAAAGGTATAAACATTTCTAGTGATGCACACAAGGTGGCGCTATATGCGGATGATGTGTTGGTATACATAAGCGAACCAAACACTTCACTGCCTACATTATTTCAGAGCCTGAGCAGCTTTGGTGAATTTGCAGGACATAAACTGAATGTGGAAAAAAAAACACAGATACTGACATTTACTTATAATCCACCAGATTCTTTGCGCACCGAATTAAAACTTAAATGTATATTATTGTAGTATATTGAAGTACCTTTATTTATTTTATTATCCCCAGAGATACAACCACTATAGCCAAGTGTAATTATGAGGATCTTCTAACCAAAGTTAGATCAGATATACAACGATGGACTGTGACCCCTTTCATGAGTTTAACCCAAAGAATTGAATCTATCAAAATGAACCTACTACCAAGATTTATCTTCTTGTTTCAAGCTCTACCAGTAGAAATTACTAAAAAGCAATTGGTAGAGTGGGACACAATGCTTTCCAGATTCATATGGCATGGAAAAAAAAACTGAGAATTAGATTTAAAACACTACAGCTTTCAAAAGAAAAATGGGGGCATGAGTGTACCACATTAAAAAAACTATTTCTATTCTGCTCAAATTAAGCCATTGATAAACTTATGTAATAAAAACTACAAGGCCCGATGGAAGGATATTGAACTGGTTCTATCCCCAGACACCCCCTTACCGGCAATCTTGGGGAATAAAGATGTAGAACAGACTAAACTCCAAAATGAAAATCCTTGGATAAGATYCCAACTAAAAATCTGGACAGATGTTAAACAGGAATATAAACTACATGATACACTAAGAATTATAAGATGGTGTGCTTATGATCCTGACTTTAAACCAAACCAAACAGACATAGGATTTCGTAGTTGGACATTTAAAGGCAAAACAACACATTTCTCATTAATGGATAAAGGACAAGTAAAAGACTTTCAAACACTTAAAACGAGTTATAACCTGGGAAAACAGGATTTTTATAAATATTTACAAATACGCCATTATCTTAATCAGGAAATTATCAGACATATAGATAAACAGGATCCAGTGCTTAAAGAAATACTAACGGCATATCAGGCCAAATCCCAAAAGGGTATTTATTATATCTCAGTTATATAAGGGGCTTATGAGTAAAAAAACACATTCTTCTTTATATGTGAAAACAAAATGGGAAAAKGAAAGTAAAATGAAAATACCAGAAGAAAAATGGCACAGTTACTGCATGACAGTTTGGAGATGTACCAATTCGTACTCATGGAGAGAATTTAACTGGAAATGCTTACTTAGATTTTTTATAACACCAAAACAGAAAATCTCTCATACCAGGGGGGAGCCTAAGTACTGGAGGCAATGTGGAGACACAGAACCCAACTACTGGCATATATTTTGGGACCGTACACAATAATCATTTCAGTTTAAAATATAAGTAAAGTTTTAGTTCACTGTTTAAATCTGGATAAATTGAGCAGTTAACATTGGATTTTAAATAAATCTGCTGTCACTCCTTTAGTTCTGGTTTAACTGATCCAGACTGGATCAGAGCTGCTCATGTGAAAAGAATTGTGGCCCAGTTTGAAAACTAAAGTCTGTAAAATGACACCTTCTATTCATTCACATTCTTTTTGTGTTTTTTAAGCAGCTTAACTKACATTTCTGAATGTAGAACTGACTTGAGCTTTCGATAAGAGATTCTGTCTGGTTTGTTTTCACAGATGTTTCTGTAAAGTTCTCTCTGCTGTAAAATATTTTGTTTAGAATAAAACCGTTGCAAACTTATGCAAACTTATGAATTTTAAAGATATCTACGTTGAAGATAATTAGACAGTTATTATATAGTGTATATATAGTTATATTTATTGAAAAAATCAAATTAGCTTCTTTTAGGCATGTACATACTGTGATGCTGACAAAAATGATTAAATATACACATTTTATTAGTAATTTAGACATAAAAATGTTTCATAAGTTGGCATAAGTTGCCTAGTGTGACAGGGCATTAAGGCTGCTGAAGTTCGTACAGGCTGGCATTACTCTGTACCAATTTGTCACCTCAAATTGGACAATGTAAAAGGTGAAAATACCTGAACATTTTCCTCTAGAGGCAAAGCTGAGGCTGATGGATTTTATCACCAGTGAGCTCCAAGACAAACATGTGCATTAATGAGGGTAAAATGAAGCTAAATAATCTCTCTGTCACGGTAGATGAGTTTTGTTGCAGAAATGGTGCTGATAATTTTTGATGTACGTGTTACGTGTGGAGGTACAATATGTTGATTGAGGCAGTTGTTAAGCTCCACAGTCATTCATTTTTTTTGCTATAGCTTACCTGCTAAGCTCCTGAATTGATATGAGGCTAATTAAATCCACTGAAGCCAACCCTGCAGTGCTCAGGTTCACTGGTGACAGGCTGTCCCATAAATCACCTGTAGGCCAGATTAGCTAATATAGAAAGACAGACTTCAATAATTCAATCCACATATTATACTATACGTTAGCGCTCAACACAAACCAACAGAAATATGCTGTCAGAAAAAGAAAAATAAGTCTCCACCAGAAATAATTAAATGATCAAGTTTGCAAATGATTTCCCTAAATAGTCGATACAAATGAAAGTCAGCATAATTTTTGTGTCATCAAACATCAGAGCAGTGGTTCAATCTTTTTAGACTTGTGTACCCCTTGAGCCATTTTGTCATACCACTAGTAACCCCTCTTTCAAACACAATGATGATTCTCCAAAACTATAATGTACAACAACTGATTATCAAATGAAAATTATTCATTTAATCCCCTAGAATGTTTAATTTTCAGGCACTTTACTCTTTTCAACTCAAATTAAACATAAAGATAAACATGTTGCCTTGAAAGTGAATAAATAATTAAATAAATAAACCAGGCAATGGCAGGTGCAGGAAGCAGCAGCAGCATCCAAAATACATTGTATTGTCCAAAATACATCAAAAATAAGCAAATTCCACGAGATTCCGCATTTTATACAGGATTCCATTTTGTGCCAATTTCGTGATTCCATTTGCATTTTCCGCATTGTTGAAATCATTATGCCCCTACATATCTCAGTCCTATTTTTATTTATTTTTTACACACCTGGAATATTTTTCCCACGTACCCCCTGTAATATGCTCACGTACCCCAAGGGGTACACGTACCCCTGGTTGGGAATTACTGCATAAGAGTATCATGCAAATGTAAAATAATAAAAACATAACACGCAATGTTCCAAATGATTATGCACAGCAGAGTTTCAGAACATTTCATAGGTTGTAAAAAACAGTAAATTGTCATTTGTCAAATTTGTAACAGTATGACGTGAATCTGTTTCAGTTAAAAATGTCTTAACAGGTCAAGTTACATTTTAACATATGACACCGTATTTCATAGCAGCTTCAGAAATTTTAAGTTTCTGCTTGAATTTCTTTGCAGGATGTCAGAAAAGTCTCTCACAGCTGCTGTTTTGTTGTGAACTGCCTCTTTTGTCTGAGGATTCTTCAGAGGGTCTCAGTAAGGGTTGAGATCAGAGGATAGGGCCACACAATGAGTTTCTGTCCATTTATGCAACGATGCAAAGGTATTCCTTGCAGCCTGATATGGTGAATTGTCTTGCATAAAGATGATTTTGTAACAGAAAGCACAGCTCTTCTTTCTGTACTATGGAAGAAAGTGGTCATTCAGAAACTTCGCATACAGAGGTCATTTTCACACCTTCAGGGACCTTGAAGGGGTCTACCAGGTCTCTCTCCCCATGGTGACGTTGCAGCCTTATTGGGACAGGGTGGTCGTCTACCAACCATCTACTACTCCATCCATCTGGACAACTCATGGTTGCACGGCACAAATCAGTGGACAAGACTATTTGGAAAGTTGTCTTCATGTATTTCTGGGCCCACTGCAACAATTTATCTTTGTGAGCATTGGCTATGGTTAGTTTTAGTATGTTTTTACTCCGATTTTGACTTTATTGCTTTTCATCTTTGTTTTGTATTTGTTTTTTTATTTTTTTATTTTACATGTACAGTAGTTTGTTGCAGAGCTGTGGTTGTTTTAAAGTGATTTATAAATATAATAGTAGTAGCAGTCGTAGCAGTAGCAGTAGTAGTAGTAGTAGCAGCAGTATTAGTAGTAGCAGCAGTATTAGTAGTAGTAGTAGCAACAGTAGTAGGAGCAACAGTAGTAGTAGCAGTATTAGCAGCATTAGTAGTAGCAACAGTAGTAGTAGCATTAATAGTAGTAGTAGCAGTAGTAGTAGCAGTTGTAGCAATATTAGTAGTAGTAGCAGCAGTAGTAGTAGCAGCAGTAAATGTATTTTTATTGTATATTAACGACAAGTTTTATACTTCCGTCATTTTGTGATGTCACAAGCCGTACGACAACCCACCGGAACCTGCGTTCAGCCCCTTACCTAGCAACCCCCGGGTTAGACTCCTCCTCAGTATAAAAAGCCGTCACAGTTTTTTTGTGCAATGCGCAGCTCACTACACAACAAGCCTCCAATGGGGCAATGGGTAGAGTGTTGGACCAGAGAGTGGGAGACCAGGGTTTGAGACTGGCACGGATACAATTTAATTATTTATTTATTTTTTGTTCGTTATGAACACATTTTCTCATGTACCTCTATTGTTTAGCTTATTAAAACCTTGTTAAAGCCTATTTGTTCAAGTTTCTGAGGTATTTTGACCGCAGCTGCTGCTCCCTGCTCTAACAGCATGCAGAGTGAGCGCAGAGCAGAGGAGGTAGAGAAAAAAAAGAAGAAGCTGCGACCGACTCTGCCTCTGGGTCTCTCATATGGTTGTACAACGGAGCTTCTGCTATTATTAGCCATGCTAACGTAAACGCTGGCTTTGGAGGGCGGAGTTAATGTCAACAGATTTTTGGAGGGCATTACCAACAGAGCTCATTAATGTAAACAGCTCTTCTGAACGGAAGTCAGAGCAGGCAGAACTAGAAAATGGGAAATTTTATTATTTGAGAATTATTTTGTGCATTAAATTGAATGAACATGGTCTGGATAGCCCACAGACATACCATAATCATTTCTAGGACCCGTAATTGGTCTCCTTTAACCAAGTGGGAGCGTCGGAGCACTTTCAGCACAAACAAACAAGCCCTAAGTTTTTCACGGTTTGATTATCTTTATAAAACTCTGCTTCCTGGTAACAGTTTTTTTTAGCGCTTTCAGCACAAACAAACAAGCCCTAAGTTTTTCACGGTTTGATTATCTTTATAAAACTCTGCTTCCTGGTAACAGTTTTTTTTAGCGCTTTCAGCACAAACAAACAAGCCCTAAGTTTTTCACGGTTTGATTATCTTTATAAAACTCTGCTTCCTGGTAACAGTTTTTTTTAGCGCTTTCAGCACAAACAAACAAGCCTACGAACTTCAGACCAATCAAACATTACCGTCGTCGCGGGAGGTGGGTAAAGAGTTCTGCCGGCGGGTTGTGCCAAAAGGGGCGGTCGAGCCGACGCTGCGCAGCCCGGTGATGCAATTTTCGTCATGAAACTGCGACAACCCGTGCCGACGTCGACAGTTTGGAGGGAATATGTTTCCAGCTTTACTGCACTGGATGCGGCCTCCCCTAGGATATGTAAATCTAGTGGAGCCAGGTCCAGTAGGACTTCCATGGCTGCCGTGGGTGTTGTTCTGATGGAACCTGTGATTCTCAGGCTGGCCATTCGTTGCACATGTGTGAGCGTCACTCTTGCCACCCCAACTTGGACTCAAACCCACCTCACTAAAGCAGCATAGCATGGGGCAGAATATGGCCGTGTAGATCCATCTGATAACCTTTGGGGTAGCACCCCAACTTCTACCTGCAATTCTATGGCACTGGTGTAGGCACATTGCTGCCTTCTTACACTTTTCATTGTCTTTTCCAGTTAAGCTTCCTGTCTAGATAGACACCCAAGAATTTAATTGACTCTGACAGGGAGAGTTCTACACCCTCCAACTTTGGAAGTGAGTAACCCTTCCTTGACTTCTTATGAGTAAAAAGAACCAATTCTGTCTTGTTTGGATTGACAGAAAGTTCCTACTCCCGGCACCATCTGGATGCTATGTTTAGTCCCCTCTGCATTAGGTTGCATACAACACAAGGCAGAAGCCTTCTATAAGAATGACCAAGTCATCTGTATATCCTTGTATGGAGTCTAGATCCATTCAACTCATTTAGTGAGCTGTGGTAAGGAAGGCTGAAGAAGGGCCTTGTTGGCTGGTAGGAATTCGCAGGCAGCTGAGGAGTGTTGGAAGGCCAAGTGGGCCACAGCCCCGGGGCAGCTGTGGCTACTATGTAACTTAACATCATTAATGTGTGAATGTGTGTGTGAATGGGTGAATGTCTGTAGTGTAAAATGCTTTGAAGTTTGATGGGACTTGACAAGGCACTTTGTAAGTTCAGTCCATTTACTGGTACAAACCATTATAGTGACCAGCTCTAGGTGGAAGGAATACTTCTCAGACCTTCTCAATCCCATTGGCACATCTTTTTTGGAGGAAGCAGAGTCTGAGGACTTTGAGGTCGGTCTGTCCATAACTGGAGCAGAGGCCACCGAGGTAGTCAAAAAGCTTTATGGCGGCAGGGCTCCAGGGATGGATTCACCCTGATTTCCTTAAGGTTCTGGATGTTATGAGGCAGTATTGGCACCTCCACTTGAAATAAGGGGTCTATCGCAAAAATTTTTGCAAGCGCAGTGTAGGCAGGCCACATCTATATTCCCACCAAATTTCATGCTGCTAGGTGCAGCATCTGTGCTATGGTTGACCATTAATGTCTGAAAAAAAAAACCTATTAAAACAATATGACACCCGCTTTGCATAGCGGGGTTCATATTAAGCATGTAGAGTAAGTAATAGGCTGATATTTTGTTTAAAATAAAAAAAACTAAAGAAGACAATAATAAAAATTTAATTAGTACAAGAGCAGCTTCTCCACTTAGCTCTTCTTATTATTCCAATCTGTCAGATGAAAGACAGCACAACAGAGAGCATTCAAACATCTCCAGGCCAAGTACATTTAACATATCCTCTCAGGACAGCAGGCAGGTGGGTAGCTGGGGAAATAAAAAGATTTTCAGAGAAAGTCCACAACTCCCCACATGCAGTTATCATACAGCACAGTGAAAATGTTACAAAATTGCTTTGGTGGGTGCTTGTTTTATCTCCCCTCACAAAATGCTGAAAAGTATCCATACTGGAAGGCAGCCAAGGAAATAATGGAGTCTGAGAAGTATTTATTTATTTATTCTACTTTTACAACAATCCACTTGGAGTGCACTTGTGTGGCATGACTTGCATTTGTCTCCAGGAAACTACTAAAAATGACAAGGATTGCACTTTAGTTACAGTCTAATCTGAAATCCACTTTTTACCCTTTGGATGAAGTGTTGCTTAGAAGAACAAAAATAGATTTTAATTCTGTTAAAAAATGTGTAATTAATAATGTTAAATAATGTATGAGGTTATCAACTTACATGAAATATATACTGTATATACTGCGTATATAGAATGCAGCCTAGGTGGAGTAGTCAAATGCAGATCTTCAACACAGAGCATCTTCAAAAGACAAGTTGATAAAATAAATTTGAAAAATCATTGTTGTTCGATACACATTTGTGAAAATAACCAAAAGCACTCTATTGAATGGTTTGATACAGATTTGTTACACCCCTGTAATGTTAACTATAGATTACTTGGCACAAAATGTGAGGAGATACATGTTTGCTAGATTATTTCTGTATTGAAAAAACGCTTCTTGGTTTAAATCTTAGTTTTAATCTCATATCACTGGAAAGCCTGTTAATTTCCCTTTTAAACTGCACCACATTTGCAAGAAACACATTTTTGGGATGAGCAATAGAGCTGAGTACTGTATGTGAGTTGCACACATGAAAAAAAAATTACCAAATCTTATTTGCCACCTTATTTTGCTGTTTCCATTGACACATTTTAAAGCTTCTGGTACCCCCAAGTGCTGCCAGTCAGGCAGTGGTGGACCATCAGGGCTAACAAAGCCTTCTCTGCTGGCCTAAACACAGTCCGAATCACTATTATCATTAGTAGCAGTAATAATATTTATTATTATTATTATTATTATTATTATTATAAATATGCAGCATGGTCTAATTTCCTTAATCATTGAATGCACTTTACAAAGCTTCTGTAGATTTCAGGGGTAGACTTGTATCTTTGTTCCCTCCCTCAGGGAACATTAGTTATATCCTGTTTCCCGCTGTAACTCCGGGGCCTGTTTTTAATACAGCGTTGCCCGAGGATCATTATCATCTAGTACTGACTTTTAGCTTTGTCTTTTGCACACAGAGATTTCAACAGATTCTGGAAATCTTTTGTTGATATACAGTATTATATTATTATGACACCATTGTTTTATGATGTGTTGCTGTCATATAATTCAAACAGCTTATTTCCAAAAAATTGTACAAATTTTCAATTCATCCATCCATCCATCCATCCATCCATCCATCCATCCATGTGTGAATCCATCCATCCATCCATCCATCCATCCATCCATCCATGTGTTGTCTATACCCTTTTCTTCCTCAGTCATGGGGGTCACTGGTGCCCATATCCAGCAGTCACAGTGCGAGGGGTGGGGTACACCCTGGACAGGTCGCAAGTCCAGCAGAGGGACACACATAGAGACAAATGAGACAGACAACTACTCACTATCTCACTCACAACTAGGGACAATTTAGAGTTACCAATTAACCTGACAGTCATGTTTTTGGTCTGTGGGAGGAAGGAATTGCTGCCATGCCGCCAATTTTTTCAGTTCAATGTTTGCAATTGTTTCATTGTGAATAAAATAAGTTGATGAAATTTGAAAATCATAGGTATGGTATAATTCACAATTTACACAATGTCCCAATGTTTCTCACAATTGTGGTTGCAAAATAAGAGAGAAGTTTGATTTTTAATAACTGTGGAAAATATGTTGAAATACACATTCACATACAAAAATGGTCCAACTCACTAAATGTTCTGTGTTTAGTATTTTTTTGGTCATTGTTTTGTTTTGTGTTTTTACTTTTTGTTTCCTTTTTAACTGTCTTTTGGTGATCTTTCCTTTTTTGGACAGCTTTTTTGTATGTATTTTGCACCCTGGCCTCATCCACTCTGCTAGAAACCATTACAGCTTCTACATCTGTAAACAGAGAGCGGGCTGCTGCTTCTGCAGCTTAGCTTTTGTTTAACTTTCAAAGCCATCATTTATTTTTAGAGTCCCACTGACTTTTTCCATAATCACCAGTGATTTTCTCTGTGTAAACAGTGGCTAAGGTGTTTCTAAATGCATAATAAAAGGCTAAAAGCCTCCACCATGCAGAACTGTTGATACTGTAGATCAAAGTAATACTAATGTATATACCTTTTATTTTATACTGTTTTGTTGCGTAATTGTTGGGTCAGCATTCACAGTATGGTTTTTCTGTTTATTGTTGCTTGTTTATGTTTTTAGACTAAATCATAGTATTCAAAAGTACCCGTCAGCTGGCATGTTTGCCATGAGAAATCTAAAATTTAGATGCATTTTTTCCAAGTACTTCTGTTGCAGTCCAATAGAATTCTCAGTCAGAAAGACCACAGTCGAGGGTGCCTCTTTAAGAAATGATTGAGGTGAGGAAAGATTGGCAACCTTCCTTCAAAATACGTAGGTCCTAATGTGTATGCAGACTACCACTGTGTCCCACCCACTTGTCCCGGTGTGTCTTACTTGTTACACTGTGTAAACATTACAGCTGGAGTCAATACCAGTTTGTACGGTTTAATCATTTCTGCAGAATTGTAGCATGATTCAGCAGTACTACACCTAGCTCATATCTACTAGCCAATTTAATATTTAACAGTTATTACATTGGCTTTATAAGCTTATTTTAATTTTAAACAGTTAAGGCCTTGTTACACTATGTTGTTTATGCTAACTTATGCAAATTTTGTCCAACACGCTGAAGTTGCATAAGGTGTAAGTTTTGAATATGTTATCAGCACAAAGGCCAGACAATAATTTTGTACAAGCACAACATTTTCAGCTTAAGCCAACATGCTGCTGATAAGTGAGGCACATGTAGGTATGCTACAGGTAATTTATGCATCAGTTCACATATGTTACAGTTAGTTGTTAATTTGTGACTCTGAAGAGAACATATGGTTGAAACAAGCAGAGCAATTCTGAAAACAAACTTGTTTTAACTCCTGACTACCTTCACTACAAAGCTTATGTGCAAAGTCAGTTTAATTTATTTATAACTATTATTCATTTAAAAAAAATTCATTTATTTAAGCAGGAGTTTCAACATCTACTGGGCAAACCGTTCAATATTCTGGCAAAGAGTGAGTGTGGGCTTGGAGCTTAAATAGGGGAGTAAACAGGTGAAGCAGATGAGGCTGATTACTGAGGCACTGAGTGAGGGGGTGNGGGTAGGGTTACTTACGGTCAATCAAAAGAGAACGGAAGTCACCGGAAGTTGACCATATATGGACATGACGGATGCCCCCCTCCCCCCGCCCGCCCCCCCGAAAAGGGGGCGTGTCACCTGTCACTTGATTGATACCTACGTATATTACTCTCTCCTGCCCCCTGTTGGCTACATCTTACAGTAGAAAATGAGTGCATGTGACTGCTATAGACCTGTGTCAGATTTAAAGACTAGTTTATGGTTAAATATGTTACTTTCTTGACTAAATGTTATGTTTAGAGAAACTGTTGCTTTTTTTGACAAGCATTTTATGATTTAGGTCTAGTAAAAAATATCATAAGATGAGTCAGACATCCTTCATTCAAGCAAGCTGGGGTTGAAATCCAGCCTGGGAGCTTGGTTTGGAGAGCCTTTTAATTTGATCACATGACAGATGCAAGTGGAAACCTATTTTTAACATGATTACTTAATTTGCAGTATAAAAAGCAAATAAATAAATAAATAAATAAATAAATAAATAAATAAATAAATAAATAAATAAATTATAAAAAACAGCAGCTTTTTATAAAAAATAAAAAACAAAGCAAATATTCAGGAACAAAAAACAACTTCCATGATGCCTGGCACTGTTTTTGTGTGTGGTTTCTTTTCCTCTGCATTGACTGACACTGACCTTTTCAGCTACTTATAACAATAACATCAACAACAATACTGTATGTTTTATAGCATTTTTGCAAAGAATTCTGTGTTATAATATAAGAGAAGCTCTTAAAACATGCACTGTAAATAATTACTCAATGCAATGATTTTTTTGCTGGAAAATAGCTATATGTTAATGCAGAAACAGAACAAGAAAACAGATTATTCCCTGAAATATGTTTTCTTTTGCAATCAAGAAACGTGTCTTTTTTCTCATCACTTAGTATGCATTGGTTTTAATTTTAGCTGATAAATAGAGTTCAGTTTGTGACAGAGTTCTTGCCTTCTCGTCAGGCCTGTCCGAGGCCTGCTTCGAGGCAGTAAATCTTGTTTCTTCACTCGAGGTGACCCCTACAAGCAGATTAAAGATTTATGCAGGTATGGCGCATTAGACCTGATAGATGGCCTTCAATGTTCTGTGAGCCTTGAACACATTCAGAAACACAAACTCATATAAGTCTGGATTGATAGAACCGTAGAGTGTTTGCTAACCTGTTGCCTGGGTCTGTGTCATCACTGGTCCGGCTGACTTTAGTCACGCTGACTTCAGCCCCTCCATCACAGAAAATATCTGATCATTTAGCACATTTGGCTTCATCTTTCTCAACCCCCCCCCACCCCCTTTAAATTCTCTACTTTCTGTCTCTTTCTCCTTTCTAAATAATGTTTACTACCCACTTATCTTTATTTCTCTATTTTTTTTAATTGGGAGGGGCTGCTCGTAGTGTACGTTTCAATGTGTCACAGGCTGCGGCCGAAGGTGGCTTCAAAGCAGCAGCTTTTTATGAGGTTAATAAAAACATACCGGACAGTTCCTCCTGGAACTAACCGGCTGTTTTCAGTGTGTGTGAAATCAGACATGTGGCCTGAGAGCATATTAATGTAGCCAATTGCATGTGTCTCATGCTCATTGCATAAGAGTTGGTAGCTCTGGGCTGCATACTTCAAGAGGCTGCTCTCTGCAGCAGCTGATCAAATGGTGGCACAACAACTTCCCATTTGCACCCAGAGCGTGAGCAGCTGTTGGCCAGGGTTACTGCAGCAGCCAGGGTCTCTACTTTATGGATCACCAGACCTGTCTCCCCTCTCTCTGCTCCTGTCTACTCTCCTGCATCCACCTGCATGCACCACACCTTGTCCTCTCAGGTGGTGGGTACAAATTCTTCTGATTGAAGGAAAATTTATTTACTACTGATTCTTAAATGCACTACATATTCTTGTTCTTCATTAGGATATCTGAAATGTTTTTGATTATCAAATGCACAATTATATATTTCCTATGTACTGTGATTAAGCTCGACTTAAATAGCGCTCTGTTCTGAGTGACTCGTAATGTGAGTCATTTCAGTACAGGATGTACTTTTTAAGGGAGAAATTAGTTGTCTTACACTAACAAAACAGACAAACAAATCGTTCTTTCATCAGATTTCAGAACTTGTAAGACTGGCAGGAAATAGTATGTCAGTGATGTCTTTTGCCCCAGAGGGAGTGGTTCAGTCAGAGGATTGTGCATCAGGGCTTTTTTATTTTCTGGTTCAGGGCCAAATGCCTCGAGACTGAATTCAGGTCAGTATTTGGTCCAGCTGACAGGGGGTGTATGCCTTGTTCATTTGCAATTAAATGTTCAAATCTAAAATCTAAAACACGTTTTCTTATATATGAGGGTTCATATTTTATTCAACAGCTAGTTCAAATATATCTGTCTGCTTCAGTTTGTTCCCTATTTATTTATTTTTTAAAATTATTTTTAAACTCAGTCTGACGAACAATTAACTCTGCTCTGGGACTTTTCCCTCGACATTTTGACAGCTGCCAGTCAATTATTAAGGGACACGCGTACACATTCTGATAGAATTTAGGTGTCCGTTTCTAGCATATGTCCAGGTGAACTTATACTTCTTAGAACTCACCTGCAGGGCTCTAGACTAACTTTTTGCACTGGTTGCACTGGTGCGCCTAACATTTTTTCTTAGGCGCACCAGCACAAAAGTTAGGTGCACCCAAATTTTCAACCACGTCGCATTTAACATCAGTGTTTTACAGGTTATTTTTAAAATCAGTGTTCATTAAGGCAACATTAACTTGAAAATAATTACTTAACAATCTAGTAAACATGAAGTTCTTTATTTGAACCAGTATTGTACAAGACCTATAACTTACTGAAAAGTATTTAAAGTGATTCTATAAAATTCTAAGTGCAAACGTTTAAGGGCTGAATGTCTTAAAAACATCTTAAACATTTCATGGTCAAATTTCTTTTAGACACAAGCCTCTCAGATGGACAACTCCTGTAGTTTGGCCCTATGATCTTTGGCCTTGGATAAACCAGAAAGATGAACAGAGAATAATGATTAATAACAGAAATATTACTGATATTAATTAAAAGGTTGTGCAGATTTTTGCTTCATGGTGGGTACAATTATTGACCATTTCCCTGGTACACACAGCCTGGTGAGGTTAGGGTTTGGGTCAGGTGTGTAGTCTACCTGGGAGGTTATGGTTGGCTATAGAATTGACAGGGAAATGAATGGAAGCCAATGCAAAGTCCCCATGAGGATAGAACAACAAACGTGTGTGCGTGGGAGGTGTGGAGCGGAGCCCGCGAGCAGAGCGCAGTGTTATTAGGAGAGATGAGACTGTTGGTGGGCGACCATTGAAACTGCTGGATTATTTTTATGGAGAATGGAAACTTTTTTTTTCAGTGGGCGACCACTCCCCCTGCCCTTCGAACGAATGGTCGCACCAGTGCGACCGGACATTTTTTTTAGTCGCACTATTAGGAAATCAGGTCGCATTTGCGACCAAATTGGTCACACACTAGAGCCCTGACCTGTAACAGATGTGTGTAAAGATGATGAGCAACAGTTCAGCATATGGTGAAAATTTTGAGCAGATTTAAAATATGCTCTGGAATTGCTGTATGAAAACTAATTCTCTTGTATATTAACTGTCTGGTAAGTTATTATAAAACTAAACCTAACTTCTATCCATGTGTTGATGGGTTTCGCTGGCCATCACTGCGTGACAGCTGCAGAAGTTGCACTAATGTTGCACATGAGCTGTGCAAAAGTCCATACATGCTATAATAAACTTCTACATGTTATGTTTAAGGTAGGGACAATTTACTCCAGGTTTCATTTTTGTTAAAGTCGTTAGCAACATGGTATGATCTCATTCAAAAGAGGCTTCTAATTGATGTTTAGTTTTTCTCTTCCTCAGCTAGTGCCAGCGTCGGACAAAATTTGCAGTTGTCAGTGTTTTTGTTTAAAATGTCGTAGGGTGACAGGGCCTTTGTGTTATTAGGTTCAGTTCTAATCAGATCACATCAAAATTGAGGTAAATAAGATAAAATCTGCTTACTTGTAAAATGAGACATGTTTTTCTTGTTTCTCTTCTGTTAGTACATCCACATGACATCCTGCCATTTTTAAACATTAGATGGCTTCTACACACTCTAATATATTAATATTATTTTCATTAACATTATCAATAATAGGATTTTTCAATTTTTACATTATCAACCCTCAGTCTTCTCTATTTTGCCAAGTAATGTACAGTAATGCTAAATGCTGATGCTTGCCTTCTGTGGTTACATTATGTGATCTACAGAAGATCACATCACGTGACCAAGAGACTGTCTGTATTATATGATATTGTTACAAAAATAGAAAAACCTAAAAAAAAGAGAAAATAATCATCAAGCTTTATCTCAAACAAACATAATTAACAAACACAGCTTATATGGTAGAATATTTTACATATATATATATAT
>NW_013953243.1:36123-38393 GCF_001266775.1 Austrofundulus limnaeus
TATATATATTTATCCTCAAAGTCACTTTTCCCAACTCTTCTGTAAAAAAAAAATCACTACTAGCTGTCCCGACAGCCGCTAAAAGTCCTTAAATCTCTAATTTACAAATTTAGATATTTGATCTAGGGTATAGGAGAGAACGTTAAAAAGAAAATCCTCTACACTGCACAAGTGTCCATCTAACCAAGTACTTCAATCTTATATCCTGCCAAAAAAGTATTTTTAATGTGTTACACTGTTGACTGTAAGTGTGTTTAGGTGAGCATATTTTTATTCTGTTGGTTTTCATTATGCTTTACATGGCATTGGTAATGTTGAGTATTTGCTGCTATTGAGAACAGAGCTATGAGTAGTAAATGGAATAATAAAAAGGAAAGTAAGTTTTCAGTTGTGGTTTAAGGCCTACACAAGAATTGTCACAAAGAACAACTCAACACCCTTTAATAGAACAGTTTTAAAAAGCTGCCTGTTGTACTTATGATTCCCACTGATTTTTGTCATGGTCTGTGTCTTTATGCCTTGGTTTTCCAGTGTTTTCTGTTTCCCTGTGTGTCCTGCCCTGCTGTCATGCCTGCAGCCTCGCCCACACTCACCTGTTTCTTCTTGTGTCTCCTCCAGATGTTTCTTGTAGTCTCATTAAGTTTCCCTTTATATTTGGTGTCTTGACCTCAGTCTGGTGTTGCTTCATTGTGCTGTCTTCCAGCCAGTGTGTTTGTCCTCGCGTGTTCCCTCGAGTTCTTGTTCTTCCTGAGAAGATTTCTTGTAAGTTTTGCTGCCACGACAGCCCTCTTTTGTTTAATAAACTTTATTTTTTGCACTTTGGAATTTTGCCTGCACTATGGGTCATTCTGCCTGCCTCAAACCTTACAATTTTGGACTCTTCAAACCCCATCTAAGCTTTGTTACAAATTCCAGGAAAATGCATTATGTTCAAAATTATTATTTTTTTTCTGGGAGAGGGCCTCTGAACTCCCTTGTTGAACTGCTTGGTCAGACCCCTACTTTTTCAAAATATCCTCCTATTTCTGACACTTTTGAACCCCCTGCTAAATTATTTTTCAGCTATTCAGGAGTTTCAGTTTGTTATTTTAACTATTTGCAAAATATAAATGTACACAAGTATACAGTATAAGACATTGCGGTGAGTATAATCATGATACGATTTGCTTTTGACCTGGAGAAGCTGGAACTACAATAGATACATTGGGCTTCATCAGCCTGTGTGGAATCTTGCTGTATTTTATAAGCGTGTATGACCCAGATCTGTATGAGCATGTCAAGGTCAAACCATGTCCATCAAATTAGACGATCAATAACATTAGAAACTACGCTGCTGAGTTTTAGCCTGAAGGCTTTAAATCACATTATTGTTTAAAATGTTTGCTGGCGTGAAGAGCAGACAAAAAAAGCGAAGAGATTATTTATTTATTGTTTTGGTCAACATTTTGATTCTCCTCCATTTTTATATGTTATTTAGTCCTTTTAACCTGAAACTTATTTCAAACCTGTCAAATCCTCAAAAAAAAAAAAAAAAAAACTTTAATGACATTCCGTCATCTGGCATCAAACCTTTTAGGGTTTTACAGGACTCAGACAGAGGCTAGTTCACTGGAAGGAAAAAAAGGCACCAACACAAACTGAGCAGTGTCGTGTTTAGTGCTGCAAGGAATGTTCAGACCTTTCTAGTGAAGAGACAGTCTCTTCACAGACTCATGGCTCAGCAGAAGAGCCAGCTCTTCAGGACAAGATGCAGCTGTGCACCTAAACACCTCAAGGATAAGAGACCCTCTTTCGAGGACCAGAGTGTCCATACTTTGTACCGAAAAGGCAAACAGTTTGAGAGGGGGATGAAGGAAATGCCAAATAGGAAAAGTCATCTGTAAACAGAGGAGGAGGTTGCAGACAGGGGCGGTTCTAGGGGCTGGGCCCTGCTGAAATTTGGTTGGCACCCTGAAGTGCCCCTGTCTTGTCACTCATCTGTCCTTTGCCCAGGAGTGATGATGCTGGGTGCAGCTCTATGTCTAAACACTAGAGGCACTAATAGTAAAGTCCAGCATGAATCAAGCTGACAGATGTATTTATCTGTTCTTAAAATTTGAACAATTCTGCAGAAAGTCTTTCAGCTCACAAATGATTGCAGGATTCTCTCACATGCTGTGTGTTTGAAAGTATTTTACAGTGGTTTGCAAAAGTATTCATACCCCTTGAACTTTTCCATATTTTGTCACATTACAACCACAAACATAAATATATTTCACTGGAATTTAATG
>NW_013953243.1:39658-41367 GCF_001266775.1 Austrofundulus limnaeus
AAATTCCAGTGAAATATATTTATGTTTGTGGTTGTAATGTGACAAAATATGGAAAAGTTCAAGGGGTATGAATACTTTTGCAAACCACTGTATTTATGTACTGTAAAATGCATGTAAAATTGGTAAGGAGAATTTACCAGCTGTTTTAAAATTACATTACAGGTGTTTAAACACGTGACTGGTAAAATATGTATATATAATATATGTATATAAAATTTGTATATAAATTATGTACAGTATATAATCCTACCTTACCAGTGGCGGCTGGTGGATTTTTCTCCAGGGGAGGGGGGCTACAACTCCAAAATAGACATATCTCAAAAAGCAATCAAAGGTGTACTAAGTTGTATCACATCAGTGTGTTTATTAAACAAATCTAAATAATAAAATAGTCATGTAGGTTTTATTTTTAGTACATAAATTTTGCTCTTCTGTATAGGGAATATGAATTGTTAAATTAAACCATTTCATTGCTGGAATATGATTTAATTACCTCTCGCAGCACCACCACGTTTTCTAGAGGAAAAACGCCAGCAAACCCTATTGACTTTAATAATTTAAAATCAGATGTTAAATCAGTTCTCAATAATACTGAAATAATGAGTCCTTTTTCAGTGTAAGTTGCGCGTCACGCAATAACCAATACCAGACAAAGTTTATGAAGTTTTAAAATGTACCCTGTATTTAGTTTGAAGATTCAGAGATACACAACAGATCTTTACAGATAAAGGGGCGACTTTATGAGAGAAAAGGATAAAAGAAAGGATAAAAGCTTGCGTTAAACTCTGAACTGCTCAAATCCCAAAACCTGAGCACACAAGCGCAGACATTTAGAAAAGCCAGATTGTCTTATCAGGAGAGATCTAGGCAGGTTTCAGGTGGGCACTTGATGCATGTTAACTTGGTACCGAGGCCCAGTTTACCTCCCGGTATTCTGGACCGACTACGGTAGGCTGGTACGGCCCAAAGTCCCTTCGATAACCTGTTGCTCCTGGAAATGCGTCTGCAGGAAAGACTTCTCTTTCCAGTGTGACACTACGACTGCCAGTTTGTGCTGTTGTCCCAGCCGTGTTCCCCAAAGTTATGAAATTAAAGTCAGCTTCAGAAATTTCACCCAAACTCGAATCCTTCTCTGAGAAAACTCCGTTAAAAGTTACAAAATGAGACTACAAAAAATAAAATAACAGATAAGAAATAAAATCTCTCCGTGGCCGGAGGGTCTAAAGCTTAGTGTATCTTACCCCCCTTGTGAAAAGATAACTCCGCCCCAAGGCGAAATTTGAAAAATGCATCAAAGTGGGTAGGGGAGGGGGTGTGGGTGGAGAAGGGGGATTAGAGAGCGGAGGTGTGGCCAGGGGTGTGACGAGAGAACGTGACAGCTAGCATTAGCATAATTGATGCTACATGGAAAGTGACCACAGTATCGCAGACAGTTACATCTCTGAACGTCTGAGGTGGAGGATTTTCACCCCACAACAGCACCGGACAGAGGAGGAGGAGGAGCGCTCCGACAGCCTGACAGAAGAAAATAAAAGCAAACAGCTGCTCACAATTGCTAGTTTAAATCTGGAATAAAAGTAGTTTACCTGTATAAAGAGCCCTAAAAATCCATAAGTTTTGCAGAAAATCCTTACAACTCGCACCGCACCCGCGGGGGGGGGGGGGTGAAATCTCCTGCTGCGAAGCAGGAGGAGAGGGGGAAAAGTAAC
>NW_013953243.1:41935-47955 GCF_001266775.1 Austrofundulus limnaeus
CTGCAGGGGCGTGTCTTAGAGAGAGGCTTTTATACCAGAACACAGCCGCTGTGACGAAACCATGGAGAGCCGTTAACAGATTTGAACAAATACGCACAAAAACATCAAAATTAGCATAGAAACAGTACTATATAACATTTTAGACACATTCTAGACAGTTTATCAGCTAAAAAAAGTTAATTTTGGGGTAAGTTACTCTTTAAGACTGTTTCTCCTACTCTACTTACAGCTTCAAACTCAACTCTCGACTCTCAACTGCTAAAACAATTCATTTTTTGTGTGTAAACAAAGGCTTCTGATTGGCCCAGAAACATCCTCGTGGGTGGGACTTGGCTTTCTTGGACCAATCAAAAAGTCTGCTTCAAGTTTCTTTAGAGAATACAAGATGTGAACGGACTTTAAGCTGCTGTGTAAAAATCGATAATTTTGTCTGCAGAATCTCTGAGTGGATCAGGTTTTCACAAGGTTATGATCGTAGCATTAATTAAATCAAGACAAAACATAATCTCTTTTTTGACAGTCCAAGTACAGTTCCACAGAATCAAATCAGAGTTACATCATGAGTAATTACCTGTAATGTCCACAAGGAGGCACTGTTCGACCACAAATTAAGTTGTTGGAATGTCTTTTGAAGTTTCATCTGCCCATACATCTCAGCAGCCCACTATCTTGTCACAGCTAGAAAGCTGATTGCAGTTCTGGTTTCGGAGCCACAAAGTCTGGCCCTCTTGGTGTCCTGAATGGACATCAAAGTGTGGGTTTTTATAGCTCTTTGGTCACATCAATCATTGGTGGAAGTTGAAAGGACTGATGGAGGAATTTAATCTGATATAGGAAGTTTGGGAACAAAGGGTACATAACAAACACAGAGACTATTGTCTTTTTCTTGAATCTGGGGTAGTGAAAAATGAGTTTTTTTTTTTCTTTTTTGTTGTTCAGATTTCTCACTGGAGACAATAGCCCCTTTTACAAGACATATCCGCGGCCATGGCGCCAAGCACTGCCCGGCTAAATGCTGATCCGTTCATTCATAAAACAAAGAATAAGCCGGCCACATCCCGCCCTCAATGGAGCGTTCACAAATCATTTTACATAGCGGGAAGTTCGGAGGCGTGGAAAAAACCTTAGCTGCGATTACGTATTGCTTACGTATTTCATGTGGGGCCGCTGACGTGAGTGTAAACATTAGTACCCGTTCACACTGAACGCGTCTGAAGACGCGCAATGGGAGGAGCGTCTTTGTTCTTTTGCTGGTCTGTTGACGTTTGAAATAAAGATAAAATAAATAAAATAGCTTAGCTTTATTTACTAAAGTGCAAGCGAACATTGCGCACAGAGCAGATAATTAATTCACCAGATAATTTAGAGACACTCTGTCTGACTTTTTTACCCCAGACCGGGACCAGACTGACGGGTGAAATAAAGATAAAATAAATAAAATGGTAAAAATGGCTGTTCTTTATTTACTAAAGAGCAAGCAAACGTTGCACACAGCAGATAATTAATTCACCAGATAATTTAGAAAAGGCTTCGCCACTCCAGGAGCAGCGAGCTGAGGGACCCCCCGCCCCCCACCCCCCGAGCTCAGGGAGCTGCTGTCTCATGACATCCATAAGTTTTGCAATCCGCTCCAGCAGCACACCGTCCTTCACTGTGAAGTTTTTTATCTCCTCCTCGGCACGCAGGGAAAGGAGAAGGCGGGTCTCGGCATCACCCCAGTTAACGCAGCGAAAATACACAAGTGTGCACACGGAAAAAGTCAGGTGCGGTTCGGCTTTGTTTACAACTTTAAATACAGCAGTACAGTGGGTGCGGGGAGAGCACGTCATCATTCCTCCCATTATTCAAATCAGCTGTAGCCGCAAACACATTCTGCATCTGTTCAGAAGTGGGCAGAGGCAGGCCTGTTACTATCAAGCTTCGCGGCTCAGGTGCGGGAAGATCTGTTTTGCCTTTCCGCAAATGTGCTTTTTTCTGAATGCTCTAAGGAGGACAGATCGCGCTTTAGGCCCAGAATGACGTGTTTTGTGAATGAGGTTAGTACTTCACGTTTGCACTACATCTGTAACTGAGAAGCAAATTTCTTCATGGCTCTCTAGTTAAAGTCAGGGATATTTTAACAAGATTGTTCTCTGTATATCATGGTCAGTGCAGTGAAGTGTGATATTGTGTACCTGAGGAAGGTCTGGATTCTCTTCAATGTTGAGAAGCTCCTCTCAGATTCAGCTGTGGTCAGAGGAGATGTGATGAGAATCGTCAGCAGAGTTGTACGGCATTTCCCAATCAGTGACTACTCCCTCCCCCTACTCCCTACACACTACACTCGCTGTTAAGCACCCTTGCAGCTGAACTGAGTCCCCTTGATGGCATTGTAAACACCCTCCTCTTTTGAGACGGGCTCTCCTCACACTACCAGAACAGGAAGCTGTGGTCACCATGGTAACAGTCCAAGCTCTGGCAGCGACTGATTGCTGGAGAACGAACGCCGTAAAGTGCTTTTTAATAAACCAAAGAAAATATTTATTAGGCCCACATTTTAGAGAGTTTTCAGATATGAATGTATTTGTAAAAAATGCAGTGTGATAACTTGTCAAAACAATTGCACTTTTAACATTTTTAAAATCATTTATGTACTTTTTCTTTCTTTTTTCTTTTATTTTTTTAAATTCTGACCAGGGTTCTGTGTCTTTAATAAAGTTTTAATTGAATTAAACATGATTTATGTGAAATTATATTTGTTGGTGAGGTGTTTACTTAGTAAATATGTGTACAAAACATATGTGGAACTTAAATTTATAAGTCCCGTGCTCCATGCCAACCACTATTTGGTGCTGCACGTGCTGATCAAGTCTGCATTGGATGCTGACTCGCTGTGGATGGCTTAATAAGCCACTCACCCTTGCATGTAATTGGTTTCGGATGGGACTTGATATGGCCAACCCTCCGCGGGTACGTGCAAACAGAGTGAGGAGTGAGTAGGGCGAGGGTGTCGCCACTGATTGGGAAAGGCCCACAGTTTCTGAGAAGGTGTCCTACAGATTGTTCCTCATGAGAAGCTGGTACAGAGCCACAGCACCACTGCAGCTCCTGAACTAGATCAGACTTCTTGGTCCTGTTCAGCATTGGGTGAGCCTCCATGGCATTTACTTCAACCGAGTGGTTGAAGTAAATGCAGCGCATAGCGCTGTCATCACAAACACGCATGAGTTTTTCTCGGTTTGTCTATCTTTAAAACTGCTCAAAACAGTCTGCTCCAACCCATTCTCACTCCCAAGTCGTCACATATTGACGCTTTGGCAAGGTTCCCTCTACGTCCGATTTTGACGCGCCGGGTACCCCCGTAACGTCAGTTACTGACGAGACGGGGCGAAGTCTGTTGTCATATTTTCAGAAAGAGTAGAAAATGCGCAAAAACTACCATTTCGAAGCCTGAAATTACCTTTGTTCACTTTAGACATCCTGTCCCTGACCCTAGTACCTAAAATTAACCATTTTTAGAAAATGTAGGAAATTCACGTCAACATGTTCCAAAGCCTGAAATTACCTAATATTCACCATGGACATCCTACCCCTGATCCCAGTACCTAAACTTAACCATTAATCCTGATCCCTCATGTTAACCTCAGACCCTCGACCCAAAGACCCCTGGTGGCGCAACCCGGAAAAGCCGCGGGCGTCAAGGACTGACGCGAGGGGGGCACCTGATGCGTCAAAATAAGACGCAGAGGGAACCTTACCTTAAGCGTCAATATGTGACGACTTGGGAGTGAGAATGTGTAGTCTGCTCTAGTCAGAAGCGAGTTTTTGTTTTTTTTCTTCAGCTGTGTCCGTCCGAGCGCTTTCAGTTCAGACCAATCACACATTATCGTCGACACGGGAGGGGGATCAAAAAGTTCTGCCAGGGTCTTGTGCCAAAAGGGGCTGTCGACACGACACTGCGAAGCCCGGTGACGTAATTTTCGTCATTAAACTGCGACAACCCGTGCTGACGTCAGCAGTTCGCACGGAGTATGTTTTCAGCTTAAGTCTGATACCCAGTCATTTTCACTCAAATTCACACTTTCAGGCATTCTAACTTGGAACTTCACATTTTTCAGATCAGAATTAAGAAAGTTTCCAGTATGTAAAGCACAAAATCTTCACCTACAAAACAGAAGTGCAATCATTTAGTTTTTAATGCATTTTTGATTTGAATCCACACCATTGGTTGTCTCAAGCATTTTATGTATTGTCATCAACACATTTCCACACAATGATAAAATTTGTGCTCTGTCTTTTAGATGGTAAATGGACTGTCCTTATACAGTATAGTGCCTTTCTATCCATCCAGGATACTCAAAGCATTTTACACTTACAGAGATTCACCCATTCACACTCTGTATTTAGATAGACCCAAGTGAAACAGCAGAGGACTCATTTATGAATATGCCTTGCTCAAGGAACATGCTATGGCCTGGTGGAGAAACGTAATTGTGACTTTCTGGTCCCGAGTCTGCTGCCCTACCACCGCACAACAGCCGCCCCGTTTTTGTTTCTAAATTTTAGCACCTAAATGCCAACCTGAGTGAATAATAAATTAATCTCACTGTAAAACACCTTTGGGTTACCAGGCATTCCATGAATAAATCAAGAGAAAATTGCAATACAGAGTTAAAGAATTACTGTAGATCTGCACCTTTTCAATGATTATTTAAGACCAAATGAATGGATTCATTTTGTGTTCTGAAAATACAGCTGAGTGAACCGGTTGCTTCACATTTTAATTAATGCACTTGGGTCTTTAATATGGATATCGGTTCAAACGCTGGCAGCAGTTAAAAAAGAATGAATTCTTTGCTCCTGCGTTGTCTCTTTTATTTTAATAAATAAACTTGCCCCCCACCCCCCAAATAGTTTTTTTCTAGGAAGGATTATCGGAGGTAACCTTGATTGTAAAAGTTAAGTTTATTATCATTAAATAGTCTAAAGAAATACAGAAACATTGGAGCTTATATTATAGTAGGAGGGAATCAGCATAATTAGATCTTTTCAAAAGAATACAGGAGAGAAATTAGTTGTTTTAGTTGAATCATTATTGGTTTAAAAAAAGTCATTTTTCAGTTATAGCCTCCTAAAGGAGAAGTAGCGACAACGACTTTGCTTCTTTCATTTTGTTTTTCAGTCTCTCATAATGAAACTCTCAAAATGTAATTATTAAATGTACATATACAAATGAAAAACCTATAAAGTCAACCCAATTCAAGATGTCTTATACAGATATTTGACATTAGCCAACTCAAAAATGTTGATAACACAGTCTGTATTCAAGATTTTGAGATAGCTGAGCATCATCTCCAACTTATAGTACATTCTGAGAGCTACACATTTTGTGACACCTGTGCTTAAAACTTGGTCAATAATTGTTGGCATTAACCTTGTCTGATTTTTATCAAGAACCACAGCACAGAATTTAGTAAAACTGTAAAAAATTGTACTGATTAAATTTTAGAGTCAACCCGATTCTAAGTGCCCAGCACAGCTGAACCACCATAGCCAACTTGAAAATAGCTATAACTCAGTCGATTTTTATAAATATTTAGCTAAAATCTAGCATAGTAGTAGGTGATAGTGATTCTAAAATTAATAACAATTTTGGCAAGATCTCAAAATTTTGCGTGAGATTTCATGTTACTTCATTTACAAGGTTTGGCTAAAGCAACTTCAACATTGTCATTTTTTAAGAATATACTGTTTTCAAACTGCTATGAAAGGTGGTGGGGTATATGCATTTTAAAAGGTCTCTGATTCATATATATTTTTTTGTATGTCAGTAACTCTTGCACTTCAGCCCCATTACATCTGACAGCTCTTACCCTGCTCTTTTGCTGCTGCCTCCAAATGTTAAATGTCTTCTAGTCAGCCACCTTCTGCTCCAAACCTCACCACAGATACAGTGGTTTGCAAAAGTATTCATACCCCTTGAACTTTTCCATATTTTGTCACATTACAACCACAAACATAAATATATTTCACTGGAATTT
>NW_013953243.1:50226-51966 GCF_001266775.1 Austrofundulus limnaeus
ATATTTTCAACCAAAAAAAATTTTTTCAACCAAAAAAAAAGTTTTATCAACCAAAAAAAAAAGCTATTTCAATCAAAAAAATTCAAAAACAATCAAAACGTTTTTTTGCAAAATAGAAACTTTTGGTTGAATCTCAAAATTTTGGTTGACGCGTGAAGTTTTTGGTTGACTGTCTAAGTTTTTGGTTGAACTCAAAAAAGATTTGAACTCAGAAATCACAAACTAGGGGAGTGGCGCAGAGAGTAGAGAAGCTGAGCTTGTAATCAGAAGGTAGCCGGTTTGACTCCAGGTTGGTCTCCACATTGCACGTGTGTTCACATGTGCGATGGGTTAAATGCAGAGAATTAAAGAGATCTATTATGCAAAATTCACATTTTAAAGGTTTTTTTCATTCAACTTTGGGTATAGACTTCTTAAGAACACAGAACTAGGACAAAAAAATGCACCCAGGGGCATATTTACTGTAAGTAAATGTTTTTCTAATGTATATAAATGACAAGTTTTAAACTTCCTACATTTTGTGATGTCACCAGTTGTACAACAACCCACCGGAACCTGCGTTCAGCCCCTTACCTAGCAACACCTGGGTGAGACTCTACCTCTTCAGTATTAAAAGCCGTCGCGGTGTTGTTGTGTAATGTGTAGCTCATTTCACAAAAAGCCTTCAAATAGGGCAATGGGTAGAGTGTTGGATCACAGAGCGGGAGACTAGGTTTCGAGACTGACACGGACACATACAATTTAATTATTTATTTTTCGTTCATTATGAACACGTTTTCTCATGTACCTCTATTGTTTAGCTTGTTAGTGCCTTGTTAAAGCCTATTTGTTCGAGTTTCTGAGGTACTTTGACCGCTGCTGCTCCCATTACCTGCCCTGATAACAGCATTCAGAGTGAGCGCAGAACTCCGACACAGGAGGAGTGGGAGAAAAAAAAGCTGCGACCTACACTGCCTCTGGGTCTGACTCAGGGTCTCATTTATAGTTGTACAACGGAGCTTCTGCTATTACTAGCCATGGTAACGTAAACGCTGGCTTTGAAGGGCGGAGTTAATGTCAACAGACTTTAGAAGGGCGTTACCAACAGAGCTCATTAACATAAACAGCTTGTTCTGAACAGAAGTCAGAGCAGGTAGAACTAGAAAATGGGAAATTTTATTATCTGAGAATTATTTTGGGCATTAAATTGAATGAACATTGTCTGGATAGCCCACAGACATACCATAAACATTTCTCGGGCCCATAATTGGTCTCCTTTAATTTTCCCACCATGGGGATCAATACAGTATATGATAAACATCCGGGGCGGGATCTAGGGGGTGACTATGTAAGAGCGTACTGGGGTGGAAGGTGGGGTGTCGCTTCTACATGCAAAAGAGGGACAACTAGACCTGTTGCGATAGTCAATAAATTAATTAATTGCACGGTAAATTTTTTTGAGGTCGGTAAAAAAATGAGGACGATAAGTTTCATTTTCCTGCTTGTTCGTTTACTTCGTCTCTCTCCCTCTCTGTGCTCCACTACACAGGGGCTCAGCTGACTCCTCCCCTCCTGTTTTCTTAGTGTCGGGAGGAGTGAATACTCGCTTTAGCATTAGAGCTCGTAGCAATAACAAACTAAAGAAATGTTTCAAAGCAGAACGCGGCTGCTGCAGTGTCGGAGCACTAGAGCCTGAATTTCGCTGCGGGGAGAGAGAGAGAGAGAGAGAGAGAGAGAGAGAGAGAGAGAGAGAGAGAGAGA
>NW_013953243.1:54339-67312 GCF_001266775.1 Austrofundulus limnaeus
ATGCTTTTTGTTTGATTGAATAATAAAAACACAAATTTACCTCCATACCACCTCCTCCATTTGCTCCACTTCCTCTTAAACCCCAACCCTGCCAGCCCCTCTCAGGTATACAAGAGTGGATACAACTCCGCCTTTCGGTGAGATTGAATTAATTTTTCACAGCTTGAGAGTGCGTCAGGTAATGCATTGTCTGAGACATTGGAGCAGTGCTCACTATATAAATGAAGGGGGGGAAACATTATTTAAGAGTGATCCAATAATGCAGCAATAAGTCAGGTTTCTAAGCAGCTTAGACCATCAGCTTTCATGATTTAATGTCATGCATCAAATTCATTGTTATCACCCGCCACTAAAGGCTATAATGTTGTGTGTGTGATGGAAGTTAGGTGTAATTTTAGAATCATTTACCAGCACATTAATATATGAGGGCATTAGCTGTCATACAGTGATACCAGCACATCATTTTGAACATGCTCAAATTTTTCAGTCTATGCTGAACTGTAGCTGGTTATTTTTACACGCGTGTCAGGTCTGTTACAGGTGAGTTCAGAGGTTGCGCTAGACTTTTTTGCTGTCCGTCATTTTGACAGAGTTAAAAAAATCTGTCATGATCAATTTTTACCCGTCACTTTCTTTTTTAATGATAATGACTGAACATTCATAGAATGTGGCTATTGTCATGTTGGTTTTGCAGTTCTGCCTCGGATGCTGTGCCTGCAGGATTTTATCGGAGGAAATCTTGTCAGATTATTGGCCACATGAGCTCGATATGCATGGTACTGCGCATCTGTCCCACACCAGGCCCAACACGCGCAAGGACGCACACACAATGTCCCGCTTTTGGCTCAATCAAGCTGGTCTACATCACGGACATGTCTTACTTAATCTAAAATAAAGAAAAGATTCCCTACTGATCATCATCTCAGATCTAGGCACCATACTGAATGCAATCTCCAGGAGCTGACAGCGCATTGAGGACAGGAGGCTTTGGAGCATCTGTGAGGCGCAGCTGAAGCAGTGGCGCAGGGCGAGTGCAGGTGAAATATATATATGTTCAGGGGTGAAAGTAAGCTGGTGCGGTCCATGCGTACCACTAAAAGAGTCTGCACCAGTATGCAGTGCCGGGCAAGAGAGGAGCAGCTGTCTGCCATAAAGCCGTCATTCAGAACCAGTCATGGCTGCACTTTGTGTCAGAATAGATCTGTTAGCAATAGGCTGTCTAAAACACAATTGAATCTGTTTATATATATATATTTTCGCATTCCACCCTACACCTTCTTTCCTGCACACCAGTCAGCTGATCTGCTCATGAGACCGCGGAGTGGATAGGGTGACAAGAGAGAGAGAGAGAGAGAGAGAGAGAGAGAGAGAGAGAGAGAGAGAGAGAGAGAGAGAGAGAGAGAGAGAGAGAGAGAGACGTGTCTGTGGTGCTTATCAATGACCCAGCTGTCACGAATCAAAAACGTCTTGTCTCTACTAGAGCCACATAAACTAAATCTCTGTCTCTTGCATCTAACAGAGAGATGTGTGGTGCTGTGGCTCCAGCTCTATGGAATGTAACATGTCAATCACCAGGAGTGCCACAAATGGGGGTGGCCAGGAAGGTCAAACGCGCCCCACTCCCCTACCTCCAAAAAATTGGTGGCCCTATCACTTTTATCTTCTTAAATGCCAAGCTTTGTTTTGTGCTCATTTTAAATTCCCCTTAGCTATTTAGGATCATTAGAACCCTATAAATATAAAAATAAATAAAAAACAAAGAGTTTAAATCCATTCATCATCTTTTACCTGCTTCTTCCTTTCAGGGTCATGTGTGTCACTGGCACCCATATCCAGCAGTCACTATGAGAGGGGCGGTGGGAGTTAAAAATTATAAATATATTTTACTTAAAAAATGAAACGTAAAATCTAGTCCCTCTGAATTAGAACAACCAGTTCAAAACAAATGTTCTCAGTAAAAGGATGTAACAGTAACAGTTCCTCAAGAGGTTAGGTGTTATAAAAATATACTGTAAAATAAACAGTGCACTGGGACAGCCAATGACAGTTTTTGTCAAAGTACTGGCAAGAATTTAAAACTACTTTCCCCCCTGTATATGTCCACACATTTCAGAAAGGTTACTCATACTTGGACTTATCAGAAGCAAGCTGGGTAATTATGAAGCAGACTCTGTGTAGGCATGTCCCTCGTTGATTGACTGACAGCTGTCAAAATGTCAGGGTAGAAGTCGGAAAGCATTAGAGCTCATAAAAAGGAATGTATTCAACAGAAAAAGTTTAAAAAAAAATTTTATTAAAGAATGAGCGGAGAGCAAATCGAAGCTGGCAGATATTTTTGAACCAGCTGTTGAAGAAGATTATGAATCCTCTAAAGAATTTCATCCACCATCTGATAAGGCGACGTGCGGCACACATGTGGATGCTGGAGAGGAGAACAACACAAGCGGGGTGGGGGAGGGGGGAATGGACAAGCCTGGTATTCCTTAAAACAGAGACCCTGGCTTTTGCGATAACATCAGCCAAAAGATGTGTGCAATCTGGGTGTGAATGGGACAGTTGTTGTGGCACAATTTGATCAGCCACACAGTGTGCAGCCTTTGGAAGCCAGGTTTTCCGCTGGGTGCAACTCTGCTGCAGACTTCACAGCCATTTGTGTCTACCAGGAAATTGCTTGACTTTTGAAAATTAAACAGTTTAAACAGTAAAACATGAGACCAGGATGAAAGTAATGGTGTGTCAGAATGAAATAGTTATATTTTTTCTTAAATATCTGCAAATTTAAATCTAACACAGGATAACAAGACTCTGTTTATATGTGTTGAAGTTGTTTATACTATGAACCTTACTGTGACCTTTGTGTAGATCAATGAATTTATTGATAAAACATGAAAACGAAATAGCTTTTTTGGCGATTAGGTGACTTTGTTTGCCTAGTTTGCCATTATCATTATAACACAGAAATTGTTATGAATAAGTTAAATTTGTTTATTCATTTTATTCATTCATTAAATAATTAGAAAAATCTATATACAATAAAAAACAAAACAAATTAAAAATGAAATGAAAGGAAGCAGAGGGAAGAAATTTTTAATATCTGCTAGTTTTTCCCCTCTAAAATAAATTTAAATATTAAAATGTTGTACAGCCTCTGAAACATTGTTTTAACAGTTTTTATGTTGATACCAACTACTAATATCACATTTTTTCAAAAAGCTTGCTTTTGTTATCTTTTTAAACATATAAATCATTCTGGAAGACTTAATATCATCAAGAATATAGAAACGTACTCCTTGAATTACCGTTCAGCATTTTTTAAAACTAATACATAATGGATGTTTTTTTTTTATCTCCATTCCCTTAGGATTATATTAACTCTCTCTTTTAACAAAATGTATCTGAATTATAAGCATTACGCATGAATGACTTCTCTTTGCATGATCTTCAACATCTGTTCAATATTTTCTCCAGAATAGAAAACTGTTGTGTCATTAGCAAACAAGATACATTTTAAAACCTTTGAGACATTGACCAAACCCTTTATTGCCAAAATTATTGTCTCACCTGCCTTTACTCACATCCAGAAGTGACATCCCATTCCTAATCCATAGGGTTCAATTTTAGTCCATCCTTTGCAGCTAGAACAGCTTCAACTCTTCCGTGAAGGCTGTCCACAAGGTTAAGTAGTGTGTTTATGGGGATTTTTGACCATTCTTTCAGAAGCGCATTTGTGAGGTCACATACTGATGTTGGACAGAAGGCCTGGCTCTCAGTCTCTGCTCTAATTCATCTCAAAGGTTTTCTATAGGGTTGAGGTCAGGACTCTTTGCAGGCCAGTCAAGTTCATCCACACCAGACTCTGACATCCATGTCTTTATGTCATTTGGATGGCTGAGCAAACACTTTTGGCAATATAGTGTATATAAAATTAACAGCTTTGCACCAAGCACAGAACTTACTAACATTACATAATCCAGATCTTACATTATTTGTCTGAACAAACGGTTATATATTTTCAAAAAACAAAACAAAAAAACTAGATACCCACTGTAGTGCTCATTTTCTAATGCAGTATTTATTCAACTCAATGGTCAATAGTGTCAAAATCCTTCTTCAAATCAACAAAAGTGCTAACAGTATACTATTTTTGATCAACAGCAGTTAAATTCATGAGAGCCATTGATGTAGAATTATTTGCTCTAAAGCCATATTTACCACTACTTAAAACATTCTGTTCAATAAATTGATATTTTCTGGTTACAAATAATTTCTTTAAAATTTTTGGAAACTGTGGCAACAAGGATATTGGTCTACAATTTGTGAACATACATTTCTCACCATTCTTATAAAGAGGAATTATCCTAGCTATTTTCATATTGTCTGGAAATTAGCCTGTTGACAATGACAAATTACATATATATGTAAATGTTGGGGTGCAACAATACATGTACCCGTATCGAACCGTATCGAACAATACAGATTTTTAAAATTTACTTTATCAACTTGTCTTCTGAAGATGCTCTGTGTTGAAGGATCAGTGGATCTGTGTTCGACTACTCCACCTAGGCTGTATTTTTGAGCGCAGGTCCACTGAGAAACTTGCTGTTTCAGCAACATTTAATTTAAAAACTGTACTTTTGAGGTTAAATAAATGTTCATAATTAATACAAATAAATTACAAGTTAAAAGGGGCATGGAAATTTCTCTTTTTTGTATCAAAAAATATCGAACCGTGAGACTAAAGTATCGAACCGAACCAAACCGTGAATTTCCTGTTTTGTTGCACCAGCAGTAAATGTGTATGTACTGTACACATATATGGATTAATAACATAACACATTATACTTTATAAACATCATATACATAACCACCCATTTTTTAAAATCTTTTGTCTGCAATTTTTTACATCTAATTCTGGTAAATTAGCTACAAGACTCGGGCCAACATTTGCATTAAATTAATTAAAATAATGTAATTAATTAATTAATTTAATTAAATTACTATTTAATTTTGATCATAAATTTCCTTGTCATCTTTTACAAAGTGCTGTGAAATACCTGATTGTAATTTCATTTTTCAAAACACTATTCATTACTGTCCATGTTACTTTCATATCTCCCTTAGTTTTATTTAGTATGTTACTGTAATTTTCCTTCTTTTGTTTTTCTATAATCCATACCAATTTATTTTCACATATCTTGTATCTCTCTTCTGCTTCTTTAGTTCTTAATTTCAAGAAGCATAAATACTAATATTTTTTACAAGCATTTCTTAACCCTTTGGTTACCCATGTTATGTCAACAACTTTTCTCTCTGCATTTTTTTTACTGGTGTTTAACCAGACAAATCCCACAGAGATTGGTCTTTAAGTTCTTTAAGGAGAAAACAGGCATCAGTTCTTTACATAATCTTTTTGCATACAAATATTTTCATACAGAGCTCCGTGTTTGCATGTTTACTTCTCAGGGTCAGATTTCTACTGAGAAAAGCATTTCTTTTGGAGAGGAGATGTTTGCTTTTTATTATCTCCGACAGAATGGCATCGCCACAGCTGTTGCATATCTGCTCAGTATAAGAGACAGAATGAGCAGCAAAAAGGAAAATAATCTTTGGTAATGATTCTTTTTTCATAATCAATCACAGAAAGATTAAACAGACTGTCATGTAATATTATCTGCATGACAAAGACAGATTAATGAAAGCTAAAATAAAATTTGACTGTGAGAAAGCTCTTTCAGAGCATAGTTCAGTTCAGGAGGAACCATGACCTGTGGGGTCAAGAGATCATGTTGAAACGACTCATCCTTCATGCTGACTTGAATAGTCCTCCTTGGGTTGGATTCTGAAAATCAGCTTTGACATGTTTCTGCAATACTCTTTGAGTTTTAAGAACTGTTTGTTTTTTGCAGATATTATTGTTGGAATAAAGTGACTATTTTAGATACAGCTTGTGAGTGTCAGTTTTCTGGTCATTTTAGTCAATCCCTATCTGACAACTCTTGGTTGAACAGGCAGAACTGCAGTGCAGCATACCCTATTTATCTGTTGATGTTGTCTTGCGTTTCTCCCTCTGTCTCTCTTTTTATTGTGTGTATGTGTGTGTGTGTGGGTGTAACTTGATCAATTATTAACTGTTTTCATAATGGGCTAGATTCTGGAATAGCTCCACATGTCCCTGATTAATACAGCCACAAACTCAATGCAGTCCTCGTCAACCACAAACAGTGAGGAGAGCAAGAGCAATAGGAAGAAATCAGCTCAAACATCAGAGAGTAAAGTTCATGAAAATCAAAGTTCATGAAAATCAAAGCTTGCAGGAGCAAGCTGCTGAGGAGCAGTTTGCAAGTTAGAGACAGGAAGACAACCAGAAAGAGAGACTTGAAGGGAGACAAGGAGCAATCGCTTAAAAGAGAGTGAACTAACAACCAGCAAAACTGATGGTTCCATCAGTTCACCAGTTGTGCTTTCAGAAAAATGGAGTGGGCTTTGCTGTGTTAAATCCTGCCTAATAGGCTCCAACGCTGTTCTGAAGGTCCTGATTAGTGCCCACTGCAAAGATTGACTCCAGGTAAAAATGAGTGTTGATGAAAACAAATCTGCAAAGTGGCCTTGGTCCTTAGAAAGATGAGTAGAGCAAGTGAATGTAACAGCCAAGTAATCAGGATGCTGGAAGTTTATCAGAGACCTGCTGACTCTCTGCAGATGACGTATGTGAAGATGTTCAGACACTTTACTTCTGTGGTTAGTCTGCACTCACTCCGCAGCACAGTCACTCCCATATTTATTTTGCAAAAACACAAATATATTAACCCATAGACGTTAAAAACAGTTACAATTGTTAAAATATTCAGCATGTACAGTACATAAATACATTTGTGTGTTTGTCACTGTCTTATTTATTAGCTGTCTGCTGAAGTAAAATTTCCTTTTTACAACATAACAAAAAGAAACGTGAGGCAGTTGTCAGCTATTGTGGATTTTTACCAAAGAAACAAAGCCAAAATGAACCCCAGACCTTCTTCACTCATCTCAATTATCTTTTAAAGGAGACCAGTTATGGGTCCTAGAAATTTTTATGGTACGTCTGTGGGCTATCCAGACCTTGTTCTTTCAATTTAATGCACAAAATAATTCTCAGATAAAAAAAAAAATTCCCATTTTCTAGTTCTGCCTGCTCTGACTTTTGTTCAGAAGAGCTGTTTATGTTAATGAGCTCTGTTGATAACGCCCTCCAAAAATGTTTTGATTTGATTGATTTTATTTATTTATTTAACAGGAGAAGATTATTAAAAATCAATCTTGACTCAGCATAATTGCTGTTTTACAGCAGGTTCCTGTTCTGCAGCACATAAAACACTCAGAATTACAACATCACAATCACATCATTATACACCATAGACACAAAGACAAACAAGCATACCAAATTTCAAAAAGGCAGCATTTGCAAAATAGGACATGAGCACAACAAAAAGTGTCCAGCAGATGGAAGACAAGATTCTTCTTAAAGGGCTGTAGTTTTGAAATGGACTTTATGTTTTGAGGAATGTCATTCCATGCTTTAGTATAAACATAGAAGAAAGACCTCTGGCCGTAACAGTTTTTAAAAGTTGGTAATATCAGTTGTCCTTTTGTAACAGATCTAGTTGAATGACCACTTCCAGAATTTGATTTGGGCAGCAATGCACAGAGAGTTCCATAACTGGCACCTTGGAAGATCTGAAAATATAAATTAATACCACTATACAAAACATAATTCTGAAAAGTCAAGGCATCAGACAATGAAAGAACTGTACAGTGATGAGTCCAACCAGGAAGTTTTTTATGAATTTTGTAGGCCCTGTTGTAGAGCCTAACTATGGGTTCTAAGATTTCATTTGTTGTAAGAGACCAAACAGGTAAACAGTGCGACATGGTTGAGAGTATAATGGCATGAAGAYAGATATTTGAAACAGAAGATGTCAGATTGGATCTAATTTTTGAATAAACGTATAATTTCTGTTTCAACTTAGTGGTTAAGACTTGTACATGATCACGATAAGTCAAATGAGAATCCAAGGTATTTCCAAGATATTTGTAGGTAGTGACAATATCAAGGGGTTTGTTTAAAATGAGTTGATTTGTCATATTGAAATGTCTCCTGGGTGAGGAAAAATACATGCACACAGTTTTGATGACATTAACTCCGCCCTCCAAAGCCAGCGTTTACGTTAGCATGGCTAATCATAGCAGAAGCTCCGTTGTACAACCATATGAGAGACCCAGAGGCAGAGTCGTGGTCGCAGCTTCTTTTTTTTCTCCCCCTCCCTTTTTTTCTCCCCCTCCTCTGCTCTGCATGCTGATACCAGGGCAGGGAGCAGCAGCGGTGAAGATACCTCAGAAACTTGAACAAATAGGCTTTAACAAGGCTTTAATAAGCTAAACAATGGAGGTACATGAGAAAACGTGTTCATAATGAAGGAAAAAAAATAATTAAATTGTATCTGTGCCGGTCTCAAACCCTGGTTTCCCACTCTCTGGTCCAACATTCTACCCATTGCCCCATTGGAAACTTGTTGTGAAATGAGCTGCGCATTGCACAACAACACTGTGACGGCTTTTTATACTGAGGAGGTGGAGTCTCACCCGGGGGTTGCTAGGTAAGGGGCTGAACGCAGGTTCCTGTGGGTTGTCGTACGGCTTGTGACATCACAAAATGATGGAAGTATAAAACTTGTCGTTAATACACTTTAAAAATACATTCACTTACAGTAAAAATGCCCCTGGGTTTATTTTTTTGGTACTAGGACAGTTTTTTTAAGAAGTACATACCCAAAGTTGAGTAAAAAAAGCCTTTAAAAAGTGAGTTGTACATAATAGGTCCCCTTTAATACAAATACAGAAATAATTATATGTAACTTTCTTTCTTTGTACTTTACTGCAGTCATTTCCATGGAGGAGGTTAGGTGGGGATGTGGTCAAGACGAAAGATCATAACAGCTAGCTTAATTTGACAAGCTTGCATTTCTGAATGCATAAAAGTCAAGTTGTACGGATATAAATTTTCCTCCCACTTTTTGGCTATATAAAGACGTATGCCTGCAAAACACTAGAGAGTGATAACAAGGGTCGTGAGGGCAATCTCAGATTTTTTCAAACTCAGCTTAAAATTTAGTTGTTTAGTTCAGAGCCTGTAGGATGTAAAAAAATACATAAATAAATAAATTCAAAGAGCCATCTCCCAACCTGTTCCACTGCTAGTAATAAGTTTCCCATCTCTCCCCGTCTTCCTTTCTCTGTTCATCTGCACTGCAGTTGCCGTTATCTCCGCCCTACGGTTCTGTTTTACCTTGCGGCCGCTAAGTATTAAGAGTATTTTGTTAAAAGTAGGGATTTGAGGGTCATGATTCAGGAAAAAAACCAAAGATGTTGACATGTATGTGAATGTTCTAAAGAAATTAATGTGTTTTGTAAAAAGTAAAGTTTCCAGACATACAGGCAAACTCACATTTAGCTCTATAGATGTGTAAAGTCCAAACAGCACAGGAAGAATATTTCCTCATTTGTGTTTAATATTGAACCGCAAAGAGGAATGCTAAAGTAGGCTATTTTAGTTTGTTTTGTGAATGGTATGAGGCAGTCGTCTGTGCTTCGGGCTCCGTTTCAGTCTAGCTGAGTTTTGCTCCACATCTCTTTTCCTCCCACTCTGCCTGCTTCATTTCAGAATGCTGAAGGGCACTGGAGGGTTTCTTCATTGAAACATGGAGGGTGACCAGAGAGAAGCAGGTAGTTTCGTCATTGAACTGAAGTGGAGGATTTCTTACCCCCCCCATCATGGGAGGTACAGTATGGGGAGGTCAGCGGGCCTCAGCTTTATCAGTTCAAGCTGCTGGCTCAAGCGCTGACTCAGCGATGAATTAAGCCGGTGCTTTTGAAGCAATGGAGGACAGAATGGGTCCAGTTTCTGAGTTGTAAAGTGGCGTAAGCAGTAACAACCTGTCATCACAATACACACTTTTCCAACTCCTGACTGCAGGGGCATGTCTCATGAGTGAGAGGCTTTTACACCTGAACCCAGAGGCAGTAGCCACAATTCCAACCATAGAGGGCAGCACTAAAATAGTTTTATACCAAATATTGCAAAATTAAACAAATTTACATGAAACTGTGGCAATTGGCACAGAAATATAAAGATACTGTAGCACCCTTATGGCCCAATTTAGACATTTTATTTGCAAAAAATTTAATTTGATTTTTAATTACTCATACATGTTTGAATTACACACATATTAATAAAAATGATTAAACATGTGCATAGGAACACAATTAATCTAAACTTAAATTATAACACTTTTGTATGTAATAATTAATTCTGTAAAATCATCTTGTAGCAATTGTAAAAAAAATGTGAGTAGAAATTCTTAAAAATAATTGTTTAGACCTTTGGAGACCATCTCTGCATTATTTCCTGCTGCTTCGATTGAAAGTCCAGTTTAGAAAATTGTTTGAGCTTGGGCATCTAAGCCTCAAATCTAAGTCAGGTTTGGCTAGAGGGAAAACATGAATGGTCCTCTGCTGCACTTGACCTGCTATTTATAAACTTGTAGCTAACTTGTTACTTCTTCTGCAGCTGTGATTCAGCAGTAATTTCTGAGCTCAGAAGTGCCGCCTACCCTGCAGCAGCTCATAAAAAGAGTTAGGCAGGGTCAGATGTTAGGAAAAAAGAGGCAGATGTTAATAATTATTTTTCTTCTTTCTGCTACCTTTCATTTTATTTGTGATTTGTATTATTTGTTGTATGTAGAGTATTTGTTTGGTTTTTAAATGAAAATGAATAAATTTACTAAACTAAACTAAAAACAAGTTACATTATAAAAACCAGCTTAAATGTGGAAAGTCAACCACATATGAAAAATTTTTGAAACATTTTACTGGTGACATAGAGGGGGCACAGCAGTCCGCTCTCACTGCATGAAATGCAGCACAGTTTGAAATGCTGAAGCAGAGTTAACCACTGCCTCACAGTCTGTCATCTTGGTATTTGAACAAAAAATGAGAAAATTTTGCAATCTTAAATAAAGTACTATTCAAAATGGTTTTAACTGAAATGGAAAATTAGTAAGCACTGGATAACCTTTTAATGCATTTGTCTTTCCATCATTGCAGGTGAGGCTTTACCTCATTTCTCTGATATTTAAGCCATGGTTAACTGCATTATTATATTTATTTTATTAGTTCCACCAATTATTACAGACTACACTTTTTAAATTAATCTAGCAGATGATTTTACAAGATGGAGAAACATTATTAATCTTCATTACTAACAAAAACTCCTAATTTCCCCTTCCTCCAAAAGCTAAAGTTATTAAAACAGTATTTTTAAATTTCTCAACATAAATAATTCAAATCAAGTTGCCTGAAAGAGGTGGAGGTATGTTCACTTTTAAGTAACTTACCCTTCATATTAAAACTTTACTTATAAGCTTTTTTAAAGGTTATTTTGTTAGAAAATGATTAAACAAAGGCTCTAATGATAAACCTAGTGTCATCGCCAGAGGTTAGCATCCAAATGTGCTTTCTTCCTTTAACCTCTCTCTCATTACCTGCCTCAAATCTTCTCTTTAAACTGAAGCTCAGTTTTAATATAGCTGAAAGGTAAGTGACCAGAGCTGGTTGTTCAAGGTGTAATGAGTGCTCAGTCTATTACAGCAGATTAGTTCATATTGCCCCAGAGGCTCATCCAGCCTGAAGCTAATGTCCTGTTTTTATCTCCTGAACATGACCCCAGGCACACATGGAGCTCTTCTATACAAACACATTCAAACAACCTTCAGCCTCGTTTTGTTACAAGTTTCTCAGAACAAAGAATACACAGTGAACAAAACAACACCCACAGGTCGGCAACAATGAGAGGAGTTTTCTTTTTTGTAAGACCTACTTTGCAAGAATCTGTGTCTGTGTACCCATAATTAATGTGCTCTGCTTGTTTGTGCTTTAACCAACATCCATTTTATTATTTCTTTTCCACTCGGTTATTGCAGAGTTGGATACTTGCAGGACTTCTGGATAAGCATTTAAATCATTCCATTATTTATTCTCTGACACAGTTTAGAGTGTAATAAGCTTCAGATGCATTTTTTCTTTTGAATACTTTAAAACAAATTTGCTCTTTAAAATAAAGCATCAGATGTCCTTTTATTGATAATCCCACAACAGCTGCAGAATTCTGACCAATTTTCACATAATTACCATTAAACGTGAACATACCTTTACATTGGTACTTTTTTAATAATGAAAGTTGTAATTGGGTACAGCTGACAATGCTTCTGGAAGAAGCCATAGACTGGTTAAACCATATCAAATATGCTGCTAGAATTTATTGATTGAGGAAGAAATACGAGATTGATCTGCATCAAGAGGGAACAGCAAGGTTGTTGGATGTTATGAATTTTGTCTCATGTTTGTCTCATGGTAACTGTGATTCTGATCTTTCTACAGCTGGCATGCTCTGCTTTTACTAAAACTCAATTATAAGCAGTTTGTCTTTACTAAGAACAGGTTTGTAATTTGCTGTTGATGATTCAGTTGTGTTGGAAAGCAGTAGATAGGAATATGTTTGGATGATTTGTTTCTCAACGTTTTGCTGCATAGAGACCCAGACACTTAGGTCGATCCACTCTGCAGGATGATAGATGCTTTCATTCCTTAGCTGTATATGTATTTGTATGTGTGTGTGTGTGTGTGTGTGTGTGTGTGTGTGTGTGTGTGTGTGTGTGTGTGTGTGTGAGATTGTGCTTTACGTAGATCCTCTTTTTCCCTGTAAAATCTGCTGGTAATGGTTCTGCAATAAATATCCAGAAACCTCAGATAGGCATTTAGACAGATTTAAACATGCATATTTATTGCCCAACACTTAAAGGCAAAGGTGGATGATAATGTTTTTGCTTGTGTGTGTGTGTGTGTGTGTGTGTGTGTGTGTGTGTGTGTGTGTGTGTGTGTG
>NW_013953243.1:73612-75987 GCF_001266775.1 Austrofundulus limnaeus
TATATATATATAGCACACTTTAAGTTTGTAGGCCCATCAGCCCGGCTGGAAAATTCTTGGTAGACTTGTTAGCTTGTCCGTCCCTGTCACAAACCCATTGTCATTTATCCAGGAAAATTGGGAGTGTGGTATAAAAGTGAAGAACAGTCCCAGGCAGTAAGAAAATTCTTACAAGTTTTAATAAAGTCTTAGGGTGTATTCACATCTGACACATTTGGTCCACTTTAAACGGACCAGAGTTCCTTTCCCCCTTTGGTCTGGAACTTTAATGCAGGTCTGAATACACTCATGAACCCTGGTGTGGATCAAACAATCTGACTGAGACCCATTTTTGAGGTGGTCTCAGTCTGCTTCCAAACAAAATATTATTTAAAAATTAAACACACAAATTTAAATAAATGTAGAAATGGCTTAAAGTGAGTTTTCCATTATATAAGAATTTCATATATAGAAAACAATGTTATGAAAACATGTGTTAAATTAATAGCAACAAATTGTTGCACCTCTAAGGTAAGATATGATATATGATATGATATGATATGATATGATAAACATTATTGTGATTAACAAGCATTACAAAAGACATTTAGCCTTTCTTTTACCTGTTTTAACCAAGTTGGGTCAGATTCTATTGCTTAAAAAATGAGTCCGTGAAAGCAAAACAAAGCATTAGCCATACTACTAACAGTTAGCTTAGCTTTGTTGCTAACAGGTCTTGGAAAATGATCAAGTATAAACTCCCCCTTTGTCTTTGGTCTGCTGCTCTTCGAGTCCAGCTGATCGGGTCCAAGTCCTTAAGCCTGGAACATACCCGTTACGAACCCGAACAGTCAAAGCGCAGTCACGTGGTTGTTTGGCTTTTGTTTTCACACACACCTTCCATAGCCCCAGAGACACATCCAGCTGAGCTCCTGGGAAACCCCTCCCGCTACCGCATATGTTACGGCATGGGGTTTCCTCCCGCTGGAGTCTACAATGCAGAAAAAAGCATCAGAGACCGGTCAGCCGACATTATTGATCCACAAATCTGTCACAGTTGAAGCTCCACAGTTTTTATCAAATAGATTCCTCCATGCACATCTGTTTTATCTCCATTTATGCGTATTTTACAGTTTGACTATCTTTATAAAAGTCTGCTTCCTGGTACAACAGTCGGCTCTGGAAGCGAGTTGTTTTTTTATTTTTATTTTGTTTTTTAACCGAGTGGTTGAAGCAAAATACAGCATCTGAGCTCTTTCAGCACAAACAAATATGCCCACAAACTTTAAACCAAACACACATTACCAATGTAGGGAGAGGGGGGTAAAAAGTTCTGCCGGCGGGTTGTGCCAAAAGGGGCGGCCGAATCGACGCCGAGAAAACGGACATAATTTTTATCATGAAACTGCAACAATCTGAGCTGATTTCGGCAGTTCGGAGGGAGTGTGAAGTAGGCTTTTTTACATTTGAACTTTGAACTTCACCTTTTTTTTCTAAAATGTTTTTTAAGTGACTTAGCTGTGTTGTTTAGCTCTTCCATTTCTTTACTGGTTTGCTTCGGGACCTGCCCTGCTGTACTGCATGATGTCAACCCACTACTGATATGCAAATGCTGCGTCCAAAGCTTCTCTATTCTTTTGCAGTGAGGACCTACTACACAAGTCACTTAACCCGCCTTGTCTACTGATGGTTGTTAGAGGGTCTGGTGGCACTGCATGGCAGTCTCGCCTCTGTCAGTCTGTCCAAGGGCAGCAGTGTCTACATTGAACTATAGCACCTATAGTGTGCTATAGTTCTATTTAACTATAGTGTGTGCATGTGTGCATGAATGAGTGAATGTCTGTTTGTGCACTTTGGAGTCTGACGTTGCAAAATCAATTTTATTTTTGATAAATATAGCTTTTTCAAGTATGAAGAGGAGAAACAGAAAGGGCAACACTGTTTTTTCCTGCACTACATGCTCTGTTGGATGGATGGAAATGCTGCTGCTTTGCAGCTGTTGTCCTCTGCTCCACGGGCTTGGACCCTTAATAATTTATTTATCTTATGAACCAGTTCTATTCACAATGGAGCATAGTAAACAAAATAATTGTTCTTCATCCCAAAGGGCTTTTCTTGAAGTTTGTGCTTGAAATAATGTGCCGAAATGTAATTGAGTGCGTCTCAGCATGTTCAAACTCTATTTAAATAATCCTAATATCAAAATAAAGCTAAAATTTGGGAGATTTCATCAGAAGTGTAAGTATCAAAGCAGCTGCTGTTGTTTCAGAGATGATTAGAATAGAACAGAAAAATATGATTTTTTTCCCCCTTGCCTGATTTTTTTTTTTGCATTTTATGTTAAAGGGATCTCTGATTAGTTGTAACATTAGACTTTATTTAATAAACATATATTT
>NW_013953243.1:78267-79726 GCF_001266775.1 Austrofundulus limnaeus
ACATCTGGTGAAAATTTCATGTCATTAGCACCTCTAGTAATATATTTACTGAGAAAAATGTTGACAAGTTCAATACTTATTTTACCCGCTGTATGTTTATTAATTAAAGTCTAATGTTATAACTAATCGTGGATCCCTTTAAATGAAGGCATTGTCACTAAAATGTTTTAGACATATTATGCAAAATTATGATTTTTTATGTCTAAATTCCAAAAAAAGTTATATATTTGATCAATTTGTTAGCATTACAGTATGTACGTGCCTAAATGAGGCTTCCAGTTGTTAACATTTTCATAAGTTGGCATAAGTTGTCTAAAACTTTAGTGTCACAGGCCCTAAACCTTTTAAAATATAATGAATAAGGCTAAAAACTATCAAAAAACATAAATTTGCATGTGTGCACAGATTTATGCTACTAAAATAAACTAGAGCCAAGTTACAAAGTTATAGTAAAGAAATAAAGCGTTTTTTCATTCTGCACAAGATGGACCATTTTGTTAGAAGCAGGTTCTGTTTTGAATTGTGTAGGAAACTGATCCAGTTCTCAGATTTCAACCTTTTTTTGCAGACACGTAAACTTCATCACATCACTGTAGTCCATTTCACCCAGAGCCTCCCTCTGGCTCAGAGTCCCAGCGATTTGCATTTGGCAATTTGCATTCTTCATTGTAACACAGTACCTTTTGTCAGTGTGTCCAGAACTGAGTCACACCTCCTGAAAATGACAACATTTAAAGAGGGAACATGACCTCACTTATCAGGTCACAGTTTTCTACCAATGATGTCCTGAAATCTCAAATATAGACATTATGTGTCATATCAGTTCAAGGCATGTAACTAGATAATCCAACAAAAGTTGCTGTTCTCACAACTACTTAATTACAAAATAAAAATAAATATTAATTAAAAAATATTGTAAACATCTCAAACATAAATATGCATATATGAAAATGTATTTAAGACTGAATAGAAGCAATAAATTTCTCACAGTACAATCCATAAATGTTGAGAAATTTTAGATATTTAACTGCAAAATGGATTATTTTTTCTTACATGAATGTAAAGACTTGTTTGGTTTTTGAAAAATTACCTGCACATTTATTTTTATCCTGTTCATTAAAAACAATAAGGAATTTTTATAGTTGACTGGAACTTGAGCAGACTTAATCGTTTAAAAATTGTGATTTCTTTTTACCAATTTGATAATTTCAGAGGATACTAAACATGTCTATGTTTAAATGACAGATTATAAGTTAACAGAAGTAAAAATAACTAGAACTGCAAAGCAGTTATGACCGGGGTCCAAGCCCTTTTATGCATGTCAGCCTTTGTCATGTTGTTTGTAGCATATTGTTGATCTTTTAGCTTCTTGGACAAATTTCTCTCCAACGCAGTAAATAAATAAAACTTGAGAAGTTTGAGTATCAGAATTGTTTGTTATATATCACATACTTTATGC
>NW_013953243.1:85510-92141 GCF_001266775.1 Austrofundulus limnaeus
CCTCAAAACATAAAGTCCATTTCAAAACTACAGCCCTTTAAGAAGATCTGCCATCTGCTGGACACTTTTTGTTGTGCTCATATTTAGATGTCCTATTTTGCAAATGCTGCCTTTTTGAAATTTGGTATGCTTGTTTGTCTTTGTGTCTATGGTGTATAATGATGTGATTGCGATGCTGTAATTCTGGGTGTTTTATGTGCTGTAGATCAGGAACCTGCTGTAAAACAGCAATTATCAGGCTTGATTTTTAATAATCTTCTAAGAAAGAAATCTAAGAAATTGTTTGCACTTCAGTCAAAAATTCCACTCTAACAAGTTTGATAAATACAGGCCCAGATCTGCTTTTTTTGTTTTCCATCAACAAAATATTTTATTTGTAATGACCATTCCAAAGTCACTTTTCATATAAATACCAGATCGTCTTAACCAGCTGCAACCCCACTACAGGAATGTAGTCCAATGGATGTGTGGGGTACTATGCTTTTGTATATATGCTACCAATATATGGTATTTAGTTTACTTTAGAAATATTTTATCATAAAATTTCTTCTAAGAAGCACTACACTGAGTACTACCCAGTGGTAATTTCCCCACACACTGAGAACCATGGGTTTTAAGGTAATTTTAGAAACTTTAACTTTTGTACTGTTGTATTTGTTGAGCTGAAAGGTACATTTGTACCTTTTATATGTTTGATTATTTCAGTAATAGATATAGAAAGAGTTTGAGCAGAATTTAATCTTTTAACAATATTCAATATGTTAAAGTGAGATATTTCTAAACCTTTTTAGTAGCAATTTCAGTGATTTCAGAAAAAATGTCTTTTGAAAATATATGTATTCTTCATCATTTCTATTTGAGTTATTTTCACCAGAGTAAAGTAGACATAACTTTGATAAGAGTTAAAATATTTGACAAAAAAATTGTTGACATTTAAAAATAATAAACAAAACATTTTACACCACAATCCAACAATACTTAAGGGAAAAAAGTACCCAAGTTTTCTTGTAAAGAGTTGATTTTTGGAGGCCAAGGCACACAATGCCCAAGAAATACAATTATTCCAATATACCATACTTGAATGTGACAAAATGGCTTTTAAGACAAAGAAAAAAAATCAAGATGTCTAGACATCTAGAGGCAGTTTAGCAAAAAAGGTCAAATAAGCGTATGTGTGTAGGTTGAATCAGGAGTGAAGCACACACAATATATCTGACAAGACATTATTCTCCATCTGTCAATTTCAGCCTCACTTTGTTGTGATGGATAGAAAATGATAAAAGATCCTAATTTAGTCAGCAGGTTGACTGTTTTGTCTGCCACGCTGAGGCTAAATGGATGTCCAAGTTCTAGAGGTCACTGCTTATTTCCTCTGAGTGCTTTTTGTTTGTTCCTATTTTGCGGAAACGTACATACAGTGTAGATATCAAGTTGAACAGGGATGTGAGAGCAAAATATGAAAGACGACAAGCTGAGGAAAAAGGCAGTAAGACAAGAAAATGTTCAACTGAATATGACTTTCTACTGAACAGAAAACAAACAAAAATTTCTAAAAGTTGCCCTGACAAAAGAACTCAATTTGAAATAAACCAGCCTCCACAGTTAATATAATTATGCCAAATCTGAGGACACTAACCCGTTGTTCTCATTTTTTCAAATATCGAGAGGAAGTCAGTGGTCATTAAATGAGCCTGGGGTCGCCTGTCTAGTCATTAAGCCATTAGTACTTAATCTCATTTAATCATGACCTCATCACCCTTCTTTCTGTTCCTTTTACTTAATGCTTCTTCCAGCTCTAATGATTTTTTAAAAATGATCAAAATTTCCTATTTAGTTGAAGGCAGACAGATATGTTTTTAATTTGGTTTGTTAGAAAATATCTCACAAACCACTGAATATATTTTAATGGAACTTTAAAAAAACAATCATAGGTTGCTCTATAACTAACTTCTGAAGTCAACCGACCTAATAAGGCTGCCACAGCAAACTGACTTTAAAAAGCATACAAAATGGCTATAACTTAGTCACTACTACATATATTGAGTAAATATTTGACATGTTAATAGTCTGACCTGCAACACATAATCTGAGTGAAAATAGATTTTTTTGAATATTATGAATTAAACTGTCATTAACTTTTGGGGGCCAAATTGGCTTGCAAAATGTCTCAAAAACCATTGGAATGTTGAAGTTTAGTTTATGTTTATTAACCTCAGTCAGGAAATTAATTCTCTGCATTTTCCCCATTGCACACGTGATTACACATGCGGTGCAGTGGGCTGCCATTTTTGATGAACCTGGGGAGCAATTGAGGGGGTTTATTGAGGAGTATACAGAAGCAGCTTAAAGTCAAGATCAGAGACAGCAAGGAGGTTTATAGAAGGAAGCTGGAGAGTAAACTGAAAAGGAACAATATCAGAGATGTGTGGTCAGGGATGAAGAAGATCACAGGTTTCAAGCAAAAGGAGAATCGGATGGATGGAAGTCTGGACAGAGCAAATGAGCTGAACACATTCTTCAACAGGTTCAGCTCAGGAACAAGCTCATCTTCCTCCTCTCCTGCCCCTAGCCAAACAGACATCTCACCCTCCTTTGACCCATAGCTTTCCTGTCAAACCTCAGATGTTTTATCTTCAACCTCAGTCATGGACTTTTCTTCTACATCCACAAGTTTGTCTTCAACTAAATCAGGAGATGCTGCTGCTCCCTTTSCCTCCCCCTCCCACTTTTCTGTATCTAGAAGTCAGATGAAGAGGCAGCTCGAGAGACTGAACTGGAACAAGGCTGCAGGTCCAGATGGTGTCAGCCCCAGAGTCCTGAAGGCCTGTGCAGACCAGCTCTGTGGGATTCTGCAACACCTCTTSAACCTTAGCTTGACCCAGGAGAAGGTGCCAGTGTTGTGGAAGACATTCTGTCTGGTTCCAGTACCAAAGAAAACTCACCCATCAGCCCTCARTGACTATAGACCTGTTGCCCTGACAYCBCACATCATAAAGGTCCTAGAGAGACTCCTGTTGACCCACMTGAGTAAGCAAACAAGCACACATCAGGACCCCCTGCAGTTTGCTTATCGTTGTGGAGATGGAGTTGACGACGCCATCATACACCTGCTTCAACAAACCCACTGTCATCTGGACAAAGCAGGCAGCACTGTGAGGATCATGTTCTTTGATTTCTCCAGTGCTTTTAACACAATTCAGCCTGAGTTGCTTTGTCTGAAACTCCAGAAGACTCCGGTGGAGGCCTCAACAATCGCCTGGATCAAAGACAACCTGACAAACAGACCACAGTTTGTGAGACTGAAGGACTGTGTGTCTAACCATGTGGTCAGCAGCACAGGAGCACCACAGGGAGCTGTACTCTCACCATTCCTGTTCACAATGTACACTTCAGACTTCTAGCACAACTCAGACTGCTGTCATCTACAGAAATACTCAGATGACTCTGCAGTTGTTGAGTGTATCAGAGATGGACAGGAAGCTGAGTACCAGAGAGCTGGTGGACCACTTTGTGGCATGGTGTGGGAAAAATCATCTCATTTTGAATGTCAACAAAACAAAGAAAGGACAAGAAAGGACAGAGCAGACTGTACTTCTTAAGGAAGCTAAGATCCTTCAATGTCTGCAGCAAGATGTTGCAGATCTTCTACAAGTCTGTTGTTGAGAGTGTCATCTCTTCTGCYGTCATCTGTTGGGGTAGCAGCATCAGAGCCAGGGACCTAAAAAAGGCTAAACAACCTGATAAAGAAGGCTGGTTCTGTTCTGGGAATGACTGTGGAATCTCTGGAGATGATGGTGCAAAGAAGGATTTTACATAAAATCAAGAATATTGTGGACAACCCTGACCATCCTCTTCATCAGACTGTCAAAGAGAGAAAAAGTGTCTTCAGTCGGAGGCTTCTTCAATTTTGTTGTAATACAGACCGCTACAGAAGATCTTTCCTGCACAGCCATCAGCATCTACAATAATTCTTTAGTTAAATGAGTTACAACAACACCTAATTTCCCTCTGGGATCAATAAAGTATTTTTGAATTGAATTGAATTTAAGGGCCTTGCTCAGGGGTCCAGGCTGGTTGTTCTGTGGAGTTGAACTGGCAACCTTCTGATCGTAGCTTACTTTCTTTAACCTCTGCACCACCACTCTCCAATTTAATGCAACTTTCAAAATATAATTATTGTAGCTCTACAAGTTAGCTTTTGACCAAAAATGTTTTCATTGGTCAAGTTTACGAATATTGCACATTTCTAAGAGCTTTTTGTTGGCAAAGATCTTTGTCTAAACCTTTTGCTTTAACCGTTGAAGTCAAACTTGTTAACAAAATATTTCATAAACTGGTGGACCAAATTTATACTGACTTTCAGAAAGATAGTAATTTGATGTACACCATTTTGCTGTCTAAATCTGCTCTGATGAAAAGTGTAAGAAGGCAGCAATATGCCTACAACAGCACTGTAGAATAGCAGGTAGTCATTGGGGTGCTACCCCAAAGGTTATCAAATGGACCTACATAGCCATAGTCCGCCCCATTCTATGCTATGATTCTTTAGTGTGGTAGGTTCGAGTCCAAGTTAGGGTGACAAGAGTGATGCTCACCCATGTGCAATGAATGGCCTGCCTGAGCATCACAGGTTCCATTAGAGCAACACCCACAGTAGTCATGGAAGTCCTACTGGACCTGGCTCCACTAGATTTACATATCTTAGGGGAGGCTGCATCCAGTGCAGTAAGGCTACGCCAGTCAGGTAGGTGGAAAAACCTATCCGACTCACAGCACACTAGAATCTTGGACTGGGTAGTTGCTGCTGTTCCAGTAACTGCAGGACCTGGAGACAGAATGGTCAAAAAATACAATTTTGAGCCAAGTTTTGAGACAGAGATTGAAGACAGGTCTGCCAGGATTAACCTCTCTACGATGGGCATGTCTCCCAATCATTTCTACTGTTTTACAGATGGATCCCTCCTGTGAAGAGGTCAGTAGATGCAGGGGTGTTGATTTTGCACAACCATATTGAGAGAGAGCATAAATACCCACTAGGTTGTTTTGCAACTGTATYTMAWGCTGAGATATATGCAATCCACCAGTGTGTGGCATCTCAAAGGCCTTCATTGTACGCAGAAGGAAATTTTCATCCTAACAGATAGCCAAGCTGCTATTAGAGCTCTCCGAGGGCCACACTTTATGCCATTACTTGCTTGGGAGTGTGCCGAAGCAGTCAACCAACTGGGGAGAGATAACAGTATTACTGTTAAATGGGTACCAGGACATACCGGCATTTATGGTAACGAGAGAGCTGACTACCTCGCTGGCAGTCAGGCTCACTTCAAAGGACCAGAGCCTGTTGTAGGTACCTCAACAACAGTCTGTAGGACAGCTCTACAGGCCTGGATTAGATCTCAACACTCAATCCGCTGGAGGGAGCTGACGGACTGTAGACAGGCACGGGAACTGATTAACGGCCCAACTCTAAGATTTGAGAAAGCTCTCATTTCCCTGACAAGGAAAACTCTAAGTACACTGGCTGGAGTCCTAACTGGGTACAATCTGCTCAACCATCACAAAATGGTGATGGGACTCCATGACAGTGGTCTGTGTGATGCCTGTGGCATTGAATTAGAGACCTCTTTGCACTACTTAGGCCACTGTGTGGCTCTGAGTAGTCAAAGGAAAAGAATTCTTGGGGACCACTTTATGGATCCCGAGAAGCTCAGAACACTGAGTGCTTCTAACCTTGTGTCCTTCATTCAAGGGACGAGAAGATTTAAATAAAGACCAGTGTCTTTTTGGGGAGAGCAATGGGCCCACTTAGGAGGTCCCTGCTCATATAACCATAACCATAACCATAATTTGATGTACACCCTTTTGCTGCCTAAATCTGCTCTTTTGGAGTCAGTGTACAACTAAATCACATACGTCAACACAAAAAATGGTTATAACCTTTTTAGAGATTCTGAGCTAAAATTTGTCAGGGCAGTAGCTGTCATTGTCAATAGATAATATGAGCATGACATTTTCCCAATATCACAAGATTGCTCATTACTTTATTTCAAAGTTTGTAGTCTGACCAAAATAGCTATACTCTGTAATTTGTCATAAATTTTATTTAGTGTAACATTAGACCTTTAAATCTTTCTGCTCTTCAAAGTAAATATACAAAGTCAATATGCAATTTAGTGCAGTATAACGGGCTGAAGTCTGGTCTAAAATTCTCTGCAAAAGTCACACAGAAAATCTTCCTTTAAGTCCATCCTTACACACACTGGTATGTAAACTAATTTTTCTTTTTTTGTCTCCCGTTGCCGAGGCAGGGGACTAAGTAATGCTCTCCGTCCGTCCTTTGCTATTTCAGAAAGCTGTAACTTTTACGTAGAAAGGCTAAGATATACCAAACTTGTTATGAGTCATCCATGTTGCATGCCCAACCATACCATGTGGTCATATGACATCATCAAAGCCCTGCCCCTTGACAACAGGAGGTGACATTTTCTTGGCTTGGAAAGCTCCATCTCTGACACTCTTGGCCTAATCAGCAACAAATTTTGTCAGAACACAGATACAGTGGTTTGCAAAAGTATTCATACCCCTTGAACTTTTCCATATTTTGTCACATTACAACCACAAACATAAATAT
>NW_013953243.1:94312-97618 GCF_001266775.1 Austrofundulus limnaeus
TGCATCATAGCGCACACGCGAACCCCCGCCCCAAACATATGGGACAGAAGCAGAAGGAGGTTCTTAAAGAGACAGAGGCCAATTTCAAGGTGATTAGAAGAGGAAGTGATGAGAAGATGTTTATTTTTTATTTAAACATAAAACAGCATTTTAATAACAACTACATGTGACATATGTACTTTTTTATGATATAGTATTTATATGTATGCCTGAGAAACACGTAATATTGCCCCTTTAAAAAATTAGTCCCAAGCCATGCTTGGATCTGGAATCGTAATTTGGTACGCCATGTGTAATGTCTCAGGACCTAAAAAAAAGACTCTTGGAGTCATGGTCCAATCCCCAGTGGAAGTCGACTGTTTTGGATCAAAACTGCCAATTTGTCTCTTTTTTGCACATGTATCTGACCTAACTCCCCCTACAGCTTTGAACATGCAGACTTCACATTCTGCATGTTTCTCTTAACAATGACTGGTGGCAGGATTGGTGTGGGTGTGGCAGAGTGGTGAATGCTGATGCCTCGTTTGCGCACGGTTAGCTCTAAATCACACAAACATGATCTGATCTGCACCAAATTTTGTGTGCACCATCGGGGAGACCTGCTAAACTCGTTTGTGTAGTAGTTGGAAAAGATCACTTTAGCCCCGCCGACTTTGCACATAGTTAGCTATAAATCACACATACATGATCCGATCTGAACCAAATTTTGTGTGCATCTGAACCAAATTTTGTGTGCATCATAATGGAGACCCTCTCAACACGTTTGCATAGTAGTTTAACAAAATCAATTTAGACCCCCATCCTTCCCTCTGTCCGTCAGCTCGTCCGTTCACTTTATGAGATAATTTAAATAATGAAGGCCTGTGATGATTCCAACAAAACTGCTGACAGTTGGTCACTACTGAATGGCGGCGGGGGACATCAGCAACAGTTGGTATCAAGTTCTATCTTGTTTAATTTGTATTGCACACCTAAACCATTTTACTTCACCTTATTTTGACTTCTCTGCACATTATAACTATGAATCACATTTAGGGTGACAGTTTGAAATCATAAATGGCTCCCATTGATTGGACAGGGAAAATAAAAATGCTATATCAAAACATGTGTACAGTATTAATGATTAAACATTCTGGCTGTCAAATTGAATTAACATTCTGATACTAAACTACACAAAACTTAAAAGTCCATCGACAACTTTTCAGCAGACCATGTACACCAAACATGTTCGGAACAAACATTGTTGATGTCTGCTGCTTCCCCCAACATGATTTTTTGAAATTCTGGAGGCATTTGATTCATGTGTTTCATTTTCTCCTGCTCCATATTGGCAACCCATTCTCATTCCCAACTCGTCAACATATTGACACTTGGTCAGGTTGCCATCTGCGTCAGTTTTTTATGAGATGAGGCGGACGAGCGCATTGTCATATTTCTTTAGTAGGAAATGTGTGAAACTAACCATCCCAGACCCAAAATTTAACTTCTATTAGCCCTATACAGCCTATCCCTGACCCCGGTACCTAAAATTAACCATTAACCCTGATCCCTCATATTAACCATTTTGTAGAGAATGCGCGAGAACTAACCATCCCAGACCCTAAATTTAACCTATATTAGCCATATACAGCCTATCCCCGACCTCAGTACCTAAAATTAACCATTAATCCTGATCCCTCATATTAACCTCAGACCCCCAACCCAAAGACCCCTAAGTGGCGCAACCTGGAAAAGACGCGGGCGGCAAGGACTGGTGCGAAGGGGGTACCTGATGCGTCAAAACTGTATGCAGATGGTCCCTGACCAAGCGTCAATATGTTGACGAGTTGGGAGTGAGAATGTGTTAATAATGGACATTTCAGCTGCATACATTCTGTTACGTCTAGAGCTATATGATTTTATTTAACGTCCTGGCATGTCAAAAGTCTGGTTTGAAAATGGATGAGAAGGCCTTTACATCTACTGGCAGTTTGAAAGCGGAAAACATGGTGGGAGGGTTGAGATGTAGTGGGGGGGGAGGGGGGGGGCAAGATACTGAGTGTATTAAAGCAACCTTCTAAAAGGAAAACAAAAAGAAAGAGAAGTGAATGTGAGTGCTCCAGACAGCACCCAGACTGCTGACAAAAGTGGATGACAACTGAAAAGGAGGAGGTAGTAAAGAGGAAACAGGAGAGCAGGGGAAAAAATGTAACAAAGACAAAAGCAAAATTTGTGTTTGGGTGCAAAAGTCTAACAATGAGATGTAAAAAGTAGAACCAAATAAAGTTAGGCAAAGCAGAGGAAGAGCATCTTTAATAAATTTTAGACAAATTCACACATACACAGACATGGTCACTAGCCTTTCATTGCAGCAGGTTATAATTAAAAACAACACTTCTGAATAAATCTAAATTTGATGCAGTGCTGACAACCCATGACAGCGGTATTCTACACTTATTATTCGTTGTTTTCACCAGACATCAGTCACTGCTGTTAAACACAGTGTTCTTTGCTGTTCAGAGTCGTTGACAACACAAAGTGAGTTCAGTGGTGACATTCAGCAAATAATCTAAAATAATTTAGATTCACTCAGACTTTCTGCGGACAGTGGTAACCTTTCTACCCCAGTGTTGCCCAACCCCAGCCATCTTAGTTAATCATGTCAAGCAAAAGAAGTAAATCAATACTATACTGACAAAAAGGTCTAATTGCAGGCTGAGAGCCATTTACTGATAATGCTGTTTCAGCATGTTTTATGAACTTTTCTTGCAGCTTTAATTTCTTCTTTACAAAGCAAAGATACAGAACACAAACTAGATACCGCATAGCCATAGCATAAATGACACCCACACTTATGCAAAGCACCCATGCACCAGAACTCCCAAAGAAGTTATGGCTGTTCAAGATGGTCTGGTATTCATATGAGAAGTGACTTTGGAATGGTCATTACAAATGAAATATTTTGTTGAATATTTTGTTGCCTGTCCCCGCTGGATGTTAAAAGATAGAAAAAATATCAATTACACGCACAGAAAATAAAAAAACTCTTCAAAATGTACAGTCTATTGTGCAATAATGATCAGATACATTGCAGAAGTGTATTATGCAAAATGATAATGGCGTGAGCATGCGTGGGGGGGTTCGCGCGTGCACTATGATGCAGTTTATTTGGCATCTGAAAATACATTTCCTCAAAGGTAAAGGAAAAAAATTGTATAGGTCCTCTGGACGGGTTCTTCTTTAATGAAACGTTTCGTCTCTCTTCCAAGAGACTTCTTCAGTCTGAGAGTTTCTCAGAAACTCTCAGACTGAAGAAGTCTCTTGGAA